>NC_074669.1:3338725-3638725 GCF_029448725.1 Salvelinus fontinalis
CTACACACAATACCAGATAATGAGAAAGCAAAAACACATTTTTATAAATTGATGCAATTCTTTTTATAATAAAACAGTATTCAGACCCTTTACTCAGTAGTTTGTTGAAGCACCTTTGGCAGCGATTACAGCCTTGAGTCTTCTTGGGTATGACTCTACAAGCCTGGCGCACAACGCACGGGTGTGAATACAATGTAAATGATATATTTCATTATCAATACATTTGCTAACATTTCTAAAAACATGTTTTCACTTTGTCATTATGGGATGGGGTATTGTGTCTAGATGGGTGAGAGAAAAAAACCATCTCTGGAATCCATTTTGAATTCAGGCTGTAACAACAAAATGTGGAACAAGTCAAGGGGTGTGAATTCTTCCTGAAGGCACTGTATATCCGTGTTACTGATAGACAGCCTCTTTCTCGTGAAAAAGGAGGCTGTTTCTACACACAGTGTCTAGTTTGAGATGTCCCAGTCTCTGTCTCTACGTACACATCTCTGCTGCCTCTCAGATGCAAGCTGCTGTCCAGCGTCGCCAATAGTTACCAAAACACTACGTCAAACTGTGAGTGTGTATGCTATGAGATGTATAGGAGTGTGTGTATGTTATGAATAAAGACGCTGTGTGTGTGTGTGTGTGTGTGTGTGTGTGTGTGTGTGTGTGTGTGTGTGTGTGTGTGTGTGTGTGTGTGTGTGTGTGTGTGTGTGTGTGTGTGTGTGTGTGTGTGTGTGTGTGTGTGTGTGTGTGTGTGTGTGTGTGTGTGAATGAAGAAGTACTTAGAGAGTGGGTAGAGAGCATTATAAATAAGAGGTTCTGCTGATGGTCTGCTGATAGAGGTTCTGTTGATGGTCTACTAATAGAGGTTCTGTTAATAGTATGCTGATAGAGGTTCTGTTGATGGTCTGTTGATGGTCTGCTAATAGAGGTTCTGTTGATGGTCTGCTGATGGTCTGCTAATAGAGATTCTGTTAATAGTATGCTGATAGAGGTTCTGTTGATGGTCTGCTGATGGTCTGCTGATAGAGGTACTGTTGATGGTCTGCTAATAGAGGTTCTGTTGATGGTCTGCTAATAGAGGTTCTGTTGATGGTCTGCTAATAGAGGTTTTGTTGATGGTCTGCTAATAGAGGTTATGTTGATGGTCTGCTAATAGAGGTTCTGTTGATGGTCTGCTGATGGTCTGCTGATAGAGGTACTGTTGATGGTCTGCTAATAGAGGTTCTGTTGATGGTCTGCTAATAGAGGTTCTGTTGATGGTCTGCTGATAGAGGTTCTGTTGACGGTCTGCTGATAGAGGTTCTGTTGATGGTCTGCTGCTAGAGGTTCTGTTGACGGCCTGCTGATAGAGGTTCTGTTGACGGCCTATTGATGGTCTGCTGATAGAGGTTCTGTTGATGGTCTGCTAATAGAGGTTCTGTTGATGACCACCAAACCGTAACAATGCTGGGCCAATTGTCCGCCGCCCTACGGGACTCCCGATCACGTCCGGTTGTGATACAGCTGGGGTCTGTAGTGACGCCTCTAGCACTGAGATGCAGTGCCTTTAGACCCCTGCGCCACTCGGGAACCCGACAGTGGAGCCTTACCTTCAAAAAGATGAAGTCTAACAGTAAGCAGAACAGAAGTAAATGATCTCCTGACCTTCTAAAAGCCTGCATGCTGGGTGCAGCTTGGAACTCTATGCCAAATGCGCGTGTGTGTGTGTATGTGTGTGTGTGTGTGTGTGTGTGTGTGTGTGTGTGTGTGTGTGTGTGTGTGTGTGTGTGTGTGTGTGTGTGTGTGTGTGTGTGTGTGTGTGTGTGTGTGTGTGTGTGTGTGTGTGTGTAAGAAACCAACTTTTGATGAATCAGTGTTCCACCTAGAGTGGCGGTAAAATCTCCATCATAACACCTGTACGTGTATTCTATTAAACAATGTAGATCAAAAACAGACTAGGACGTCTGTCTCCAAATGGCACCCTATTCCCTATATAGTGCACTACTTCTCACCAGAGCAATTCCCTATATAGTACACTACTTTGACCAGTGCCCACAAGGCTCTAGTCAAAGGTAGTACAGTATGTAGGGAATAGGGTACCATTGGTGACATAGCCACTATCTAGCCATCCCACTGTAGCAGAAGGCAATAAGTTACTCTCTCTGACTTCCTGCCTGAAGGCTATTGGCCGACGTCCGTTCTAGAATCAACGTGTAAGAGATGGCCTCTGACTGTGCAAGACTACCTTGGGTCTGTGATGCATTCAGAGACTCTCTTTCCTATCAGCTGCTCGCCTTAGTCACTTTGGCTCTGTCGCATTTGTCTAAAAAGTCTTCGCCTGGCATCTTTCATTGCTCCAGGAGATGGGTGTAGAAGGAGTGAACGCTGACCGGAGTGACCTTTCAACTCTGTTGTTCTGTTATTATGCATGCGTTACACATTTTCTCACAGAAAATCCATCTGAAAAGGCATTTGTCTTTTGCGAGCTTTACTGCTCTGTTTCCGCTCATAGGTTATTCCTCTCTTTTTCTTTCACCACTTTTTAAACATTTAGTCACAAAACCCTCTGGAGTATCATAGTCAGCCACTTAAAATGGAAATGGATCTCTCTCCCTCCTGTCTCGCCCTCTCTCCTGTCTCGCCCTCTCTCCTGTCTCTCCCGTCTCTCCCGTCTCTCCAGTCTCTCCCTCTCTCCTGTCTCTCCCTCTCTCCTGTCTCTCCCTCTCTCCTGTCTCTCCCTCTCTCCTGTCTCTCCCTCGCTCCTGTCTCTCCCTCTCTCTTCTCTCTCTTCTCTCCCTTCTCCCTCTCTCCCTTTCCTCTCCCTCTCTCCCTTTCCTCTCCCTCTCTCCCTCTCTCCTGTCTCTCCCTCCCTTTCCTCTCCTCTTTCAAGTATCATTTGAGAGTAAATCCTGGTTAAGCATGTTCTGTCAAGACAGTCAAAGCCCTCCCGAGTGCCGCAGTGGTCTAAGGCACTGCATCGCAGTACTAGAGGCGTCACTACAGATCCGGGTTCGATCCTAGGCTCTGTCGTAGCCTGCCGCGACTGCGATAGACGGCGTACAATTGGCCCAGCATCGTCCGGGTTAGGGGAGGGTTTTGCCGGCTGGGATGTCCTTGTCCCATCACGCTCTAGCAACTCCTTGTGGCAGGCTGGGAGCGCTGACTGCGGTCGCCAGCTTTACTGTGTTTCCTCTGACACATTGGTGCGGCTGGCTTCCAGGTTAGGTGAGCGGTGTGTCAAGATGCAGTGCGGCTTGACGCAATCGTGTTTCACAGGACGCATGGCTCTTGACCTTCCAAAAACTACCAATTGGATATCACGAATTGGGGAAAAACATTTATAAACCTAAATATATATATATATATAGAAGAATAAAAACATAATAATAAATAAATAAAAAACATTTGAAGGAACAAATTGAGAGTCTAAGCCGCTACCTCTAGAGCACCACTACTACATGGGTTAAACTCCCTCTCTATCTACACTGCTCAAAAAAATAAAGGGAACACTAAAATAACACATCCTAGATCTGAATGAATGAAATATTCTTATTAAATACTTTTTTCTTTACATAGTTGAATGCGCTGACAACAAAATCACACAAAAATTATCAATGGAAATCAAATGTATCAACCCATGGAGGTCTGGATTTGGAGTCACACTCAAAATTAAAGTGGAAAACCACACTACAGGCTGATCCAACTTTGATGTAATGTCCTTAAAACAAGTCAAAATGAGGCTCAGTAGTGTGTGTGGCCTCCACGTGCCTGTATGACCTCCCTACAACGCCTGGGCATGCTCCTGATGAGGTGGCGGATGGTCTCCTGAGGGATCTCCTCCCAGACCTGGACTAAAGCATCCGCCAACTCCTGGACAGTCTGTGGTGCAACGTGGCGTTGGTGGATGGAGCGAGACATGATGTCCCAGATGTGCTCAATTGGATTCAGGTCTGGGGAACAGGCGGGCCAGTCCATGGCATTAATGCCTTCCTCTTGCAGGAACTGCTGACACTCTCCAGCCACATGAGGTCTAGCATTGTCTTGCATTAGGAGGAACCCAGGGCCAACCACACCAGCATATGGTCTCACAAGGGGTCTGAGGATCTCATCTCGGTACCTAATGGCAGTCAGGCTACCTCTGGCGAGCACATGGAGGGCTGGGCGGCCCCCAAAGAAATGCCACCCCACACCATGACTGACCCCCCGCAAAATCGGTCATCCTGGAGGATGTTGCAGGCAGCAGAACGTTCTACACGGCGTCTCCAGACTCTGTCACGTCTGTCACGTGCTCAGTGTGAACCTGCTTTCATCTGTGAAGAGCACAGGGCGCCAGTGGCGAATTTGCCAATCTTGGTGTTCTCTGGCAAATGCCAAACGTCCTGCACGGTGTTGGGCTGTAAGCACAACCCCCACCTGCGAACGTCGGGCCCTCATACCACCCTCATGGAGTCTGTTTCTGACCGTTTGAGCAGACACATGCACATTTGTGGTCTGCTGGAGGTCATTTTGCAGGGCTCTGGCAGTGCTCCACCTGCTCCTCCTTGCACAAAGGCGGAGGTAGCGGTCCTGTTGCTGGGTTGTTGCCCTCCTACGGCCTCCTCCACGTCTCCTGATGTACTGGCCTGTCTCCTGGTAGCGCCTCCATGCTCTGGACACTACGCTGACAGACACAGCAAACCTTCTTGCCACAGCTCGCATTGATGTGCCATCCTGGATGAGCTGCACTACCTGAGCCACTTGTGTGGGTTGTAGACTCCGTCTCATGCTACCACTAGAGTGAAAGCACCGCCAGCATTCAAAAGTGACCAAAACATCAGCCAGGAAGCATAGGAACTGAGAAGTGGTCTGTGGTCACCACCTGCAGAACCACTCCTTTTTGGGGGTGTCTTGCTAATTGCCTATAATTTCCACCTTTTGTCTATTCCATTTGCACAACAGCATGTGAAATGTATTGTCAATCAGTGTTGCTTCCTAAGTGGACAGTTTGATTTCACAGAAGTGTGATTGACTTGGAGTTACATTGTGTTGTTTAAGTGTTCCCTTTATTTTTTTGAGCAGTGTATAATTCTGCTCTAGCATGTTCTCTCTCTCCTCCTTCCTTTCCTACTATCCTATGGGAGGGACTTCCCTGAACTACTTGGGAAAGAAGAGAAACACACAGACTTCTGGTTTGATACCTCGAAGTAGTGCCTGGTGTAACCATACCTTACTGAGTGAAGCTGCTCCCAAGTGGCGCAGCGGTCTAAGGCACTGCATCTCAGTGCTAGAGGCGTCACTACAGACCCTGGTTCGATTCCAGGCTGTATCACAACCGGCCATGATTGGGAGTCCCATAGGGCGGTGTACAATTGACCCAGCGTCGTCCGGGTTAGGGTTTGTCCGGGGTAGGCCATCATTGTAAATAAGAATTTGTTCTTATTAACTGACTTGCCTCGTAAAATAAAAAAACATTTTAAAAACGGTCTGTCTCTGCCACAGGGCCTGGGTGCTACAAAGTTAAGCTTTGAGACCAAACTGTGGTTGCCTGGTCTCTGGCCGCCAACACTTAACTCTCCTTGTGTCCGCTCCTTTCATTAAAAAAATATATTTCTGGTAGTTTGCTCACTCAAAGTATTACCTGGTGTAGCTATACAGTTACCAAGTTATAACTGTCTCTCCTTACCACAGGGCCTGTCTCAGGCCCGCACACACACGCACGCACGTCAGCTCCAGGTTTAAACAGCCAGAAGTGCATCTCCTACAGAGACTGGGTGACATTCAATCCAAATAAATCCTATTATACACCGCTGCTTTAAATGCCAGGTAATTCAACAGGGAACTGTTGAATTGTGGCCTTTATAGAAACAAACATGAAGAATGACCATCCTGGTCTTCTCTATTCACAGTAAGTCTGTCGGCTTATTATTGTCTGTTTGTGTTACTTTTCTTTCTCACTCAGTCACGCCTGTGGTGCATTGTGGGCTGGCTCTGATAATAGAGCCTACTGAGTCCTTAAAAGTTTAGGACTGGTTTGTGCATCTCCATTAACATTGTGTTTCAGGCCAGGACTAGACTTAATCTGGAAACCATGATATCCAGCATGTTAGTCCATCAGGACTTCTTCTTCCTGGGTTCATTCACTAAGACACAGTCCTGCTAACACTATGGTTCATTCACTAAGACACAGTCCTGCTAACACTATGGTTCATTCACTAAGACACAGTCCTGTTAACACTATGGTTCATTCACTAAGACACAGTCCTGCTAACACTATGGTTCATTCACTAAGACACAGTCCTGCTAACACTATGGTTCATTCACTAAGACACAGTCCTGCTAACACTATGGTTCATTCACTAAGACACAGTCCTGCTAACACTATGGTTCATTCACTAAGACACAGTCCTGTTAACACTATGGTTCATTCACTAAGACACAGTCCTGTTAACACTATGGTTCATTCACTAAGACACAGTCCTGCTAACACTATGGTTCATACACTAAAACACAGTCCTGCTAACACTATGGTTCATTCACTAAAACACAGTCCTGTTAACACTATGGTTCATTCACTAAGACACAGTCCTGCTAACACTATGGTTCATTCACTAAGACACAGTCCTGCTAACACTAGAGGCCAGGCACTTGTCCACTGTTAATTGTTTGTAGTTTTGCTGCAACCGATTCGACCTTCAGTAACAATTTATATTCTCGTCTCTTCTATTCTCGGAGTGTGTTCAGTATGATGATCCTGATGGGATGTTTTTGTCTGACCCTCAGGATTCACCCCAGCCTCCTCCACCCCGGCAATCTCCCACACGGCAGAGCCAGCCGGGGTCAAGGCCTAGGTCAGGGACAGGGTCTCGGACTAGGACACGGGAGCGGCTCGATCTCTGCATCATCGTCTGTGAGCAGCATACATCAGGCCAAGCCTTCGCTACGCAGGATCAAAGGACGCATCCACAGGAGCAAGAGCCTGGACAGCGTCGACCTGCTGGACTCCAACGTAAGTGAAGACACTATGTGACAGACCTTTTCCTATTACTTCAAGCCCCTAAGTAATAATATGGTCATTTAGCAGATGATTTTATTCAAAACAGACAGAACTGGTAACATTTACAGATTGAATATGACACCACATCAGTGGGGAGGGACGGCTCATAATAACGGCTGGAACAGAACAAATGGAATGGCATCAAACACATGGAAACCATGGAAACCATGTGTTTGATGTATTTGATACCATTCCACCTATTCCGCCCCAGCCGTTACCACGAGCCCGTCCTCCCCAAATAGGGTGCCACCAACCTCCTTTGCACCACATGCCATGTACATGTTTATATGAGCTAGCTACATAGCCCTAGCTAGTAATATGGTCATTTACCAGAGGCTCCTATTCAAAGTGACTTAAAATACATATATGCACTGACTCACTGTACTGTATATGGACCCATGTACAAGTTTATATGAGCTAGCTCCATGTTGCACCTAAGTAATGATAAGTTCATATCCAGAGTGATTTGCTGAACAGTCAGCATTGGTAGTGACACATTCAGTGCATGTGGCCCATTCTACTGTAACCTGTGTGAAATGGCTAGCTAGTTAGCATGGTGCGCGCTAATAGCGTTTCAATCAGTGGCGTCACTCACTCTGAGACCTTCAAGTAGTTGTTCGGCTTTTGTGGAGCGATGAGTAACGGTGCTTCGTGGGAGGCAGTTGTTGATGTGTGCAGAGGGTCCCTGGTTCAAGCCCAGGGAGGGGGGCGAGGAGAGGGACGGAAGCAAAACTGTTACACTGGTATTGAACTCAGTCACTCTGCCTCACTGAGACATTGGAACCACAGTCACTCTGCCTCACTGAGACATTGGAACCACAGTCACTCTGCCTCACTGAGACATTGGAACCACAGTCACTCTGCCTCACTGAGACATTGGAACCACAGTCACTCTGCCTCACTGAGACATTGGAACCACAGTCACTCTGCCTCACTGAGACATTGGAACCACAGTCACTCTGCCTCACTGAGACATTGGAACCACAGTCACTCTGCCTCAATGAGACATTGGAACCACAGCCAGGTTCAGGTTCATGGCTATGCTTGGTTCAGAGCCAGGCTGAGAGGATGAAGGCTGGTTGGTCTGAGTAACCAGCTAGTGTTCAGTTGTAGTATCCATCTCTGAATTTGGTTTGCTTTATTTGATCATTAAAAGTACATGGAAGTGTGCTCCAGCCAGAGACAATGGTGACATAACAACTATGAAGGATAATTAAACAGTAAGGCCCTAGGGGGTGTGGTATATGGCCAATATATCATGGCTAAGGGATGTTTTATGCATGATGCAACGCTGAGTGCCTGGATACAGCTCTTAGCCAAGGTGCCTTATTGCTATTATAAAACTGGTTACCAATGTAATTAGAGCATTAAAAATAAATGTTTTGTCATACCCGTGGTATACGGTCTGATATATCACGGCTGTCAGCCAATCAGCCTTCAGGTCTCAAACCACCCAGTTTATAACACACAATAAAACTCTAAAGGCTTATTTCCATTATAGTCCTGCTGCTGTCCGTCGGCCTGTCTGTCCTCACAGAGAGGAGAGACTCAGAGTGACTTACCGCAAACTCTTTATGTCTTTATGAGCTGTCAATCTCACACACACACACACAGGATATATGCACGCTCCCACAAACAAACACACCTCCGTTTCAGGTTCAAAGAGCCAGAGAGGCCACTGTCACGTCACTGTGTCTCTCTCTCCATAGACTAAGAACACAGCTGATGGCCTCTGGCCTCTCACACTGTATATGACTTTAGTACACTGTGTGTGTGTGTGTACATTGCACACAAGTGAGGGAAAGGGAAACTTGCTGACTAGCTCAAACCCAAATGCAGCTGATGGAAGTAATGGTCCGCCTTACAGTGAGTGATGAGGGGCTGCAGCTGTGGAGAGGAGAGGACCCGGGGAGAGGAGAGAGGAGTTGAGAGGAGGAAAGATCTACCTATCAGTGAGTGATGAGGGGCTGCAGCTGTGGAGAGGAGAGGACCCGGGGAGAGGAGAGAGGAGTTGAGAGGAGGAAAGATCTACCTATCAGTGAGTGATGAGGGGCTGCAGCTGTGGAGAGGAGAGGACCCGGGGAGAGGAGAGAGGAGTTGAGAGGAGGAAAGATCTACCTATCAGTGAGTGATGAGGGGCTGCAGCTGTGGAGAGGAGAGGACCCGGGGAGAGGAGAGAGGAGTTGAGAGGAGGAAAGATCTACCTATCAGTGAGTGATGAGGGGCTGCAGCTGTGGAGAGGAGAGGACCCGGGGAGAGGAGAGAGGAGTTGAGAGGAGGAAAGATCTACCTATCAGTGAGTGATGAGGGGCTGCAGGACTCAGGAGGAACCAGAGCTGTGGAGTGGATCTCTTTTCAGCAGCATCCCACTACAACCTTCACTCACATAGTGTGGGAAAACAAGTCCACTGCTTCATAAATGTTTTATTCATTTCTGGTTTATATGGATAGAACAGATCAAAACACTGAGTAAAAAAAATGTTATGATGCCTTGTACTACAGCATCACACTACAACCTCACAGATGGCCTCTGCTACTAAAGTGTATGGGGGGGGGGCATATTTGATTGGTTGTGACATGTAACGTTATGCCCATTAGTTGAATTACATCATCCCACTACTAAAAGCTCCTTCACACAGGGCTGGAGAACCAAACTGCTGATGTGGAGATCTGGGACGGATTCATTGTGCGTTTTATACTGAAGCAAAATCGAATTTGATCTTGCATTAGGTTTTGATTGAAGAACAATCACTATAATTGGGGCGGCAGGGTAGCCTAGTGGGTCAGTAACTGAAAAGTTGCTAGATTGAATCCCCGAGCTGACAAGGTAGAAATCTGTCATTCTGCCCCTGAACAAGGCAGTTAACCCACTGTTCCTAGGCCGTCATTGTAAATAAGAATTTGTTCTTTACTGACTTGCCTAGTTAAATTAAATAAAAATACATTGTGGCATGTCTAACCATTAGTTTTTATGGCACTAAAACCTCAGTCAGAGGGGTATACAGCCAAGAAAGAGCAATGACTTAGCCAGCTAACTTGCCCTTAAATAGGCATGGTCCAACTGACTCAACAACCCAAAAATACATTATCTAAGTTTTACTTTCTTATGCTGCGTTTAGATGGTACGAGGTAGAAGGTAGACGGCAAACCGGATGTCATTGTTTCCAACGAGAGCACGATGGTAAATGCAGTCTGGCTGTGAATGCGGTAAACCTCCACGGTAGACGGCCCTTGCCGACCAGTGTTAAAATATTTCAACTTTTGCAGTCAGCCGTAGCGTTGGTTTCTTCCGGATGTTGATTTGCACTGTTTGTTTACTGTAATCACCATAGCAACGCGTACAGTCGTGTTTGCTTGCTTTTGCTGTCACGGTCTTTCAGCTACGCGGACTGGTATGAAGTACAACCCTCAGGCCTGTTACTGCTGTCCTGGGGTCTCTTGGCTTCATAGTGTTATACTCATAAACAACATCCATGCTTCATAGCATTTGGTTAATTTCTGGATTATTTGGATAGGGACAGATAGACGCATTGAATAAACAAACAGGAATCTGTCTCGTTGCACCACAGTGTCTATATATTCAGATTTTCAACACCTGTCCCTTGCAGTATCATTTTGAGTCTTTCAGTTATGTTTGGAAGTGAATATATGATTTGTCGGGGTGTAAATATGCATTAATTCAGGACCATTAATACAATTATAGTGCTCCTTGCTGGGTATTGTAGTTATTACTCCATAATAGGGGGGATTTCTGTTTCTGTTTTCATGTTTGATGGCCCATCCCTTTGACTTCATGGCCAGGGGGCGGTGCCGTGGCTGTGGGCCCACTCTCACTGTCATTGTGTTGGCAAGATGGCCATTTGTTCACAGAAAGCTTGAATCAGATGTTTGTGCTAAGGCTGCAGAAAGCACAACAGAGATAGTCCTTCTCCCTCTATCAACCATACTTGAAAGAACAGACACTGGGGAAGAAGAGAGGAGAGGTTGCTTAGCCTCTATGTAGGCCGTCATTGTAAATATTAATTTGTTCTTAACTGACTTGCCTAGTTAAACAAAGGTTACATTTATTTATTTATATTTTCTGATCCATTCTTTCATTCATATGTCTTTACATCTAGAGCAATACCTCTTCCCTCAATACCTCTTTCTAGTATTTTATCATTCTGCCTCTTTTCCTAATCATCCCTCCATCCCTCATCCTCCATTCATTCACTCCTCTGTCCTTTCTTCCATAAAAAGCTTCCTCTTTCTAGTATTTTATCATTGCAAAGTCTCTTTTTGTTTTCACCTCAACCTTTGTCTTTCTCCTCTCTCTCTCTCTCTCCCCCCCCATCCTCCACCCCTGCTGTACTAAGGACAACCACAATGTCAGGGACAGAATGTGTACATCCCAAATGGGACCCTATTCCCTATGTAGTGCACTACTTTTGACCAGAATAGGGCACTATGTAGGGAATAGGGTATTTCAGACTGCAGACAATGTCATTGTGAGTTGACATAACTAGCCAGGGACGGACTTATCCATCTCATATCTATCTTTCTATCTTACAGTATTATGCAGCAGTGAATGTAAAGTATAATGAATTTGATTAGTTGGGATAAGAACTGAGCTTCCTTTTAATGAATAAATGTACTGCGCACACCACACACACACGCGCACCCCCGTAGGCTTTCTTTGTGTACATTAGACTTCTTCACCGAGACAATAGAGACATATGAGTCATCTTTCCTGCTCTTCAGAGGAGTTTTAAACCCCCACAGAACATACTTTGCGTCCACAATGCCCCCCCCCCCCCCCCCCCCCCCTATTTCCTATGGGCCCTGGTCTAAAATAGCGTACTGTGTAGGTAGGGAACAGGGTTCTATTTGGGACGTTAATTTCTTGCAGTAATATCCTGGAGGAGTTCTACAACAGTGATCATTTCCATCTAAGGACCTTGGTTATATATGTGAGAACTAAGACGATGTGGTTTTTTTTTTATGCAGTATTTTTCTTGCCCCCATCAGCTAGTTCAGAGAATATTTTCAGGAATGTTTTCTGCAGAGAGGTTAGAGTATATCCCAGGCACTATATAGTGCACTACTTTTGACCAGATACATGGCACCCTATTCTCTAGTGCACTACTTTTGACCAGATACATGGCACCCTATTCCCTAGTGCACTACTTTTGACCAGATACATGGCACCCTATTCCCTAGTGCACTACTTTTGACCAGATACATGGCACCCTATTCCCTAGTGCACTACTTTTGACCAGATACATGGCACCCTATTCCCTAGTGCACTACTTTTGACCAGGAGGGAACCCCCATTTCTCTATAGCTAATCATAGGGAAGTAGTTTGGGGGGTGGGGTGTGTTGTCTATATAGGTCTGTTAATACAGGACTAGTAAAGGTCTGTTAATACAGGACTAGTAAAGGCCCAGTGTTACAGACGTCTATATATGTCTGTTAATACAGGACTAGTAAAGGTCCAGTGCTACAGACGTCTATATAGGTCTGTTAATACAGGACTAGTAAAGGCCCAGTGTTACAGACGTCTATATAGGTCTGTTAATACAGGACTAGTAAAGGCCCAGTGTTACAGACATCTATATAGGTCTGTTAATACAGGACTAGTAAAGGTCTGTTAATACAGGACTAGTAAAGGTCCAGTGTTACAGACGTCTATATAGGTCTGTTAATACAGGACTAGTAAAGGTCCAGTGTTACAGACGTCTATATAGGTCTGTTAATACAGGACTAGTAAAGGCCCAGTGTTACAGACGTCTATATAGGTCTGTTAATACAGGACTAGTAAAGGTCTGTTAATACAGGACTAGTAAAGGCCCAGTGTTACAGACGTCTATATAGGTCTGTTAATACAGGACTAGTAAAGGTCCAGTGTTACAGACGTCTATATAGGTCTGTTAATACAGGACTAGTAAAGGCCTGTTAATACAGGACTAGTAAAGGCCTAGTGCTACAGACGTCTATATAGGTCTGTTAATACAGGACTAGTAAAGGTCCAGTGTTACAGACGTATATATAGGTCTGTTAATACAGGACTAGTAAAGGTCCAGTGTTACAGACGTCTATATAGGTCTGTTAATACAGGACTAGTAAAGGCCCAGTGTTACAGACGTCTATATAGGTCTGTTAATACAGGACTAGTAAAGGCCCAGTGTTACAGACGTCTATATAGGTCTGTTAATACAGGACTAGTAAAGGTCTGTTAATACAGGACTAGTAAAGGACCAGTGTTACAGACGTCTATATAGGTCTGTTAATACAGGACTAGTAAAGGTCTGTTAATACAGGACTAGTAAAGGCCCAGTGTTACAGACATCTATATAGGTCTGTTAATACAGGACTAGTAAAGGTCTGTTAATACAGGACTAGTAAAGGCCCAGTGTTACAGACGTCTATATAGGTCTGTTAATACAGGACTAGTAAAGGCCCAGTGTTACAGACATCTATATAGGTCTGTTAATACAGGACTAGTAAAGGTCTGTTAATACAGGACTAGTAAAGGCCCAGTGTTACAGACGTCTATATAGGTCTGTTAATACAGGACTAGTAAAGGTCTGTTAATACAGGACTAGTAAAGGCCCAGTGTTACAGACGTCTATATAGGTCTGTTAATACAGGACTAGTAAAGGTCCAGTGTTACAGACGTCTATATAGGTCTGTTAATACAGGACTAGTAAAGGTCCAGTGCTACAGACGTCTATATAGGTCTGTTAATACAGGACTAGTAAAGGCCCAGTGTTACAGACGTCTATATAGGTCTGTTAATACAGGACTAGTAAAGGTCTGTTAATACAGGACTAGTAAAGGCCCAGTGTTACAGACGTCTATATAGGTCTGTTAATACAGGACTAGTAAAGGTCCAGTGTTACAGACGTCTATATAGGTCTGTTAATACAGGACTAGTAAAGGCCTGTTAATACAGGACTAGTAAAGGCCCAGTGCTACAGACGTCTATATAGGTCTGTTAATACAGGACTAGTAAAGGTCCAGTGTTACAGACGTATATATAGGTCTGTTAATACAGGACTAGTAAAGGTCCAGTGTTACAGACGTCTATATAGGTCTGTTAATACAGGACTAGTAAAGGCCCAGTGTTACAGACGTCTATATAGGTCTGTTAATACAGGACTAGTAAAGGTCTGTTAATACAGGACTAGTAAAGGCCCAGTGTTACAGACGTCTATATAGGTCTGTTAATACAGGACTAGTAAAGGTCTGTTAATACAGGACTAGTAAAGGTACAGTGTTACAGACATCTATATAGGTCTGCTAATACAGGACTAGTAAAGGTCTGTTTATACAGGACTAGTAAAGGCCCAGTGTTACAGACGTCTATATAGGTCTGTTAAATACAGGACTAGTAAAGGCCCAGTGTTACAGACTTCTATATAGGTCTGTTAATACAGTACTAGTAAAGGTCTGTTAATACAGGACTAGTAAAGGCCCAGTGTTACAGACGTCTATATAGGTCTGTTAATACAGGACTAGTAAAGGTCCAGTGTTACAGACGTCTATATAGGTCTGTTAATACAGGACTAGTAATACAGGACTAGTAAAGGCCCAGTGTTACAGACGTCTATATAGGTCTGTTAATACAGGACTAGTAAAGGCCCAGTGTTACAGACGTCTATATAGGTCTGTTAATACAGGACTAGTAAAGGCCCAGTGTTACAGACGTCTATATAGGTCTGTTAATACAGGACTAGTAAAGGCCCAGTGTTACAGACGTCTATATAGGTCTGTTAATACAGGACTAGTAAAGGTCTGTTAATACAGGACTAGTAAAGGCCCAGTGTTACAGACGTCTATATAGGTCTGCTAATACAGGACTAGTAAAGGTCTGTTTATACAGGACTAGTAAAGGCCCAGTGTTACAGACGTCTATATAGGTCTGTTAAATACAGGACTAGTAAAGGCCCAGTGTTACAGACTTCTATATAGGTCTGTTAATACAGTACTAGTAAAGGTCTGTTAATACAGGACTAGTAAAGGCCCAGTGTTACAGACGTCTATATAGGTCTGTTAATACAGGACTAGTAAAGGTCTGTTAATACAGGACTAGTAAAGGCCCAGTGTTACAGACGTCTATAAAGGTCTGTTAATACAGGACTAGTAAAGGCCCAGTGTTACAGACGTCTATATAGGTCTGTTAATACAGGACTAGTAAAGGTCTGTTAATACAGGACTAGTAAAGGTCCAGTGTTACAGACGTCTATATAGGTCTGTTAATACAGGACTAGTAAAGGTCCAGTGTTACAGACGTCTATATAGGTCTGTTAATACAGGACTAGTAAAGGTCTGTTAATACAGGACTAGTAAAGGTCTGTTTATACAGGACTAGTAAAGGCCCAGTGTTACAGACGTCTATATAGGTCTGTTAATACAGGACTAGTAAAGGTCTGTTAATACAGGACTAGTAAAGGTCCAGTGTTACAGACGTCTATATAGGTCTGTTAATACAGGACTAGTAAAGGTCCAGTGTTACAGACGTCTATATAGGTCTGCTAATACAGGACTAGTAAAGGTCTGTTTATACAGGACTAGTAAAGGCCCAGTGTTACAGACGTCTATATAGGTCTGTTAAATACAGGACTAGTAAAGGCCCAGTGTTACAGACTTCTATATAGGTCTGTTAATACAGTACTAGTAAAGGTCTGTTAATACAGGACTAGTAAAGGCCCAGTGTTACAGACGTCTATATAGGTCTGTTAATACAGGACTAGTAAAGGTCTGTTAATACAGGACTAGTAAAGGCCCAGTGTTACAGACGTCTATATAGGTCTGTTAATACAGGACTAGTAAATAACCAGTGTTACAGACGTCTATATAGGTCTGTTAATATAGGACTAGTAAAGGTCCAGTGTTACAGACGTCTATATAGGTCTGTTAATACAGGACTAGTAAAGGCCCAGTGTTACAGACGTCTATATAGGTCTGTTAATACAGGACTAGTAAAGGTCTGTTATTACAGGACTAGTAAAGGCCCAGTGTTACAGACGTCTATTAATACAGAACTAGTAAAGGTCTGTTAATACAGGACTAATAAAGGCCCAGTGTTACAGACGTCTATATAGGTCTGTTAATACAGGACTAGTAAAGGCCCAGTGTTACAGACGTCTATATAGGTCTGTTAATACAGGACTAGTAAAGGTCTGTTAATACAGGACTAGTAAAGGTCTGTTAATACAGGACTAGTAAAGGCCCAGTGTTACAGACGTCTATATAGGTCTGTTAATACAGGACTAGTAAAGGTCCAGTGTTACAGACGTCTATATAGGTCTGTTAATACAGGACTAGTAAAGGCCCAGTGTTACAGACGTCTATATAGGTCTGTTAATACAGGACTAGTAAAGGTCTGTTAATACAGGACTAGTAAAGGCCCAGTGTTACAGACGTCTATATAGGTCTGTTAATACAGGACTAGTAAAGGCCCAGTGTTACAGACGTCTATATAGGTCTGTTAATACAGGACTAGTAAATAACCAGTGTTACAGACGTCTATATAGGTCTGTTAATACAGGACTAGTAAAGGCCCAGTGTTACAGACGTCTATATAGGTCTGTTAAATACAGGACTAGTAAAGGCCCAGTGTTACAGACTTCTATATAGGTCTGTTAATACAGTACTAGTAAAGGTCTGTTAATACAGGACTAGTAAAGGCCCAGTGTTACAGACGTCTATATAGGTCTGTTAATACAGGACTAGTAAAGGTCTGTTAATACAGGACTAGTAAAGGCCCAGTGTTACAGACGTCTATATAGGTCTGTTAATACAGGACTAGTAAAGGCCCAGTGTTACAGACGTCTATATAGGTCTGTTAATACAGGACTAGTAAAGGCCCAGTGTTACAGACGTCTATATAGGTCTGTTAATACAGGACTAGTAAAGGTCTGTTAATACAGGACTAGTAAAGGCCCAGTGTTACAGACGTCTATATAGGTCTGTTAATACAGGACTAGTAAAGGTCTGTTAATACAGGACTAGTAAAGGCCCAGTGTTACAGACGTCTATATAGGTCTGTTAATACAGGACTAGTAAAGGTCTGTTAATACAGGACTAGTAAAGGCCCAGTGTTACTGACGTCTATATAGGTCTGTTAATACAGGACTAGTAAAGGTCTGTTAATACAGGACTAGTAAAGGCCCAGTGTTACAGACGTCTATATAGGTCTGTTAATACAGGACTAGTAAAGGTCTGTTAATACAGGACTAGTAAAGGCCCAGTGTTACAGACGTCTATATAGGTCTGTTAATACAGGACTAGTAAAGGTCCAGTGTTACAGACGTCTATAAAGGTCTGTTAATACAGGACTAGTAAAGGCCCAGTGTTACAGACGTCTATATAGGTCTGTTAATACAGGACTAGTAAAGGTCCAGTGTTACAGACGTCTATATAGGTCTGCTAATACAGGACTAGTAAAGGCCCAGTGTTATAGACGTCTATATAGGTCTGTTAATACAGGACTAGTAAAGGTCTGTTAATACAGGACTAGTAAAGGTCCAGTGTTACAGACGTCTATATAGGTCTGTTAATACAGGACTAGTAAAGGCCCAGTGTTACAGACGTCTATATAGGTCTGTTAATACAGGACTAGTAAAGGTCTGTTAATACAGGACTAGTAAAGGACCAGTGTTACAGACGTCTATATAGGTCTGTTAATACAGGACTAGTAAAGGTCCAGTGTTACAGACGTCTATATAGGTCTGTTAATACAGGACTAGTAAAGGTCTGTTAATACAGGACTAGTAAAGGTCCAGTGTTACAGACGTCTATATAGGTCTGTTAATACAGGACTAGTAAAGGTCCAGTGTTACAGACTTCTATATAGGTCTGTTAATACAGTACTAGTAAAGGCCCAGTGTTACAGACGTCTATATAGGTCTGTTAATACAGGACTAGTAAAGGTCTGTTAATACAGGACTAGTAAAGGCCCAGTGTTACAGACGTCTATATAGATCTGTTAATACAGGACTAGTAAAGGTCTGTTAATACAGGACTAGTAAAGGCCCAGTGTTACAGACGTCTATATAGGTCTGTTAATACAGGACTAGTAAAGGCCCAGTGTTACAGACATCTATATAGGTCTGCTAATACAGGACTAGTAAAGGTCTGTTAATACAGGACTAGTAAAGGCCCAGTGTTACAGACGTCTATATAGGTCTGTTAATACAGGACTAGTAAAGGCCCAGTGTTACAGACGTCTATATAGGTCTGTTAATACAGGACTAGTAAATAACCAGTTCACTCTACTTTTATCACATTTTTGTTGTGTTTACCAGCATTTGTAACTTGTTTGAAAAATGTTTACAAGTTTCAAGACAATACTTTGCAAATGCAACTTAATTCTATGTGAAATCTGAGTGAGTGTGTACATTTCCGTACTTTTCCATACTGGTCCCCCGTGGGAATCGAACTCACAACCCTGGTGTTGCACATGCCATGCTCTACCAACTAAGCCTCATCGTCACAAACCACTTGATGTCTCCATGTACTCAATTACTGTATTGTACATTGTTTTATCGTCATAGTGATGAAAAGTCTACAGGTAGAAACCTAGATGACCAGCCTATGTACAATACACTAATGTACATTTACATTAAGTGGTTTGAAAGGATGGTAAATTAACACTGCACAACAACAACAAAAAATCGGTTGTTTTCCCATGTTATTTGATCAAGAAAAATATTTAGTTTGATGTGGATGTTTGATGACAGAGTTTTGTTATTTCTAGATTCCATTAGAATGACATCACAAAGAAAGGAACAGGGCAACAACTCTCCCAATTCCAACTATTGAATCCTGCTAAAATCATTCATCAAAATCATTAATTATACAACTACCTTTTTTTGCCAAAGCAGAGATGCTACAGACGTCTATATCGGTCTGCTAATACTAGTAAAGGCCCAGTGCACTACATTGGTGAACAAATATTTATAGCAAAAAAATGTATTTTTATTAACAGATTTTTTTTAAATTCATATTTTTCAGGGGGCGCTGCATCACCCTCAACAACCCTACTTTCCGTGGCTATGTGTAAAGGCAGTCATTGTTGTTCTCCTCCTCAAACGAGGAGGAGCATGGATAGGACCAAGATGCGGATTGAGGGAAATAAGCCATCTTTTAATGAACACAGCAAACAAGACACTACAAAACTACAAAACAACAAACGTGACTAACCTTCAACCGTCCTGTGTGGACACAGGAACAAACACCCACAAAACCCCAGTGAAACCCTGGCTGCCTTAGTATGACTCTCAATTAGAGACAAACGATACACACCTGTCTCTAATTGAGAATCACACCAGGCCGAACACAAAACCCAACCTAGAAATACAAAACATAGACTACCCACCCAAAACACACGCCCTGACCATAAACACATACAAAAACAACAGAAAACAGGTCAGGACCGTTACACTATGAATATAATGCACTTCTTTAGACCAGAACTGCCATTGCGGACACAGACAAACTAAGAGGGCCCTACTTGTATATGATGTACCATCTTTAATCACAGATTATCTGATGTACCAGATGCATCTTTAAAACCAGTTTATCTGATGTACCAGAGGCAGTTTTAAAACCAGTTTATCTGATGTACCAGAGGGCATTTTAAAACCAGATTATCTGATGTACTAGATGCATCTTTAATACCAGATTATCTGATGTAGCAGAGGCAGTTTTAATCTCAGATTATCTGATGTACCAGATGCAGTTTTAATCTCAGATTATCTGATGTGCCAGATGCAGTTTTAATCTTAGATTATCTGATGTACCAGATGCAGTTTTAAAACCAGATAAAAGCACTAATCAAAATAATCACTCTTTAAAAAGGTGCATGATTACTCAACCTATCTGCTCAAAGTCTTGCATAAATCTGCTCTCCCCCTCTCCTTGTGTTTATATGCACACACACACACCTAAATTCCCCTTTCTGGCTGCAGTAAAGGCTACTGTGAACAGAGGTTCCCAAAGCACCCTCCCCACCCCCCACCCCCCACCTAGCGTAGGCATTTTTCCTCTGTTCAGGCCTCTGAATGTGCTGCAGCTGCATTTATGGAGGAGAGCGGACTAGCAACTGCTGCTGAATGAGCCAATCTGCATATTCAGGGTTTGTTGTAAGGAGATGGTTCCTATGTGAAGGAGGAGGAGGAGGCGTGGAGAAGGTGGAGGAGGAGGAGGAGAAAGAGAAAGAGAAGGAGGAGGCATGGAGAAGGAGAGTGTGGGAGGGGGCTTATGCTGTGTGATTACAGTGGAGTGGGAGGTTTTGTGTGAAGTGAGGGGAGGACAGGAGGGTGTGAGAGGGAAGAGGACAGGAGGACAGGAGGGGATGTACAGGGAGGAGGACAGGAGGGTGTGAGAGGGAGGAGGACAGGGGGGTGTATAGGGACGAGGACAGGAGGATTATAGGGAGGAGGACAGTACAGGGGGGTGTATAGGGAGGAGGACAGTACAGGGGGGTGTATAGGGAGGAGGACTGGAGGATTATAGGGAGGAGGACAGTACAGGGGGGTGTATAGGGAGGAGGACGGGAGGGTGTATAGGGAGGAGGACAGGAGGATTATAGGGAGGAGGACAGTACAGGGGGGTGTATAGTGACGAGGACAGGAGGATGTATAGGGAGGAGGACAGTACAGGGGGGTGTATAGGGAGGAGGACAGGAGGGTGTATAGGGAGGAGGACAGTACAGGGGGGTGTATAGGGACGAGGACAGGAGGATGTATAGGGAGGAGGACAGTACAGGGGGGTGTATAGTGACGAGGACAGGAGGATGTATAGGGAGGAGGACAGTACAGGGGGGTGTATAGGGAGGAGGACAGGAGGGTGTATAGGTAGGAGGACAGTACAGGGGGGTGTATAGGGACGAGGACAGGAGGATTATAGGGAGGAGGACAGTACAGGGGGGTGTATAGGGAGGAGGACAGGAGGGTGTATTGGGAGGAGGACGGGAGGGTGTATAGGGAGGAGGACGGGAGGATGTTTAGGGAGGAGGACAGTACAGGGGGGTGTATAGGGAGGAGGACAGTACAGGGGGGTGTATAGGGACGAGGACGGGAGGGTGTATAGGGAGGAGGACGGGAGGGTGTATAGGGAGGAGGACAGTACAGGGGGGTGTATAGGGAGGAGGACGGGAGGGTGTATAGGGAGGTAAGGAGAAGCTCTGTCTTATATGACACTGGGTTGGAGTAGAGCTAGCATGGTGTTTAGTTTGCCTGTGTGTGTGTGTGTGTGTGTGTGTGTGTGTGTGTGTGTGTGTGTGTGTGTGTGTGTGTGTGTGTGTGTGTGTGTGTGTGTGTGTGTGTGTGTGTGTGTGTGTGTGTGTGTGTGTGTGTCACGTGTGTGGAAGGCATGGAAGCCATGCCTGCCTGGGGTGTAGTGTGTGTGAGACCCCACTGTCTCTGTGGAAAACAGCAGATGTTAGGAGCAGTGACTCAGGAGCAGGGTCTTTGGAGAAGGGTGTGTGTGTGTGTGTGTGTGTGTGTGTGTGTGTGTGTATGAACATCCATACAGATGAGACCCACTGCACATCACTGCATGCACTTTGACTACGATTAAATAAATATAATTCATATTTTCTCTCGAAATTAAAATATTTATGGTTGGTATGTGTTATGTACCATAGGTATTCCCTTTGAATTGCCTAATTAATATCATAACAAAGAAACATATAGGGGGGCCCTGGATGATGCATTGAATTGAATATTGATGATCGTACTGTTCACTCATAATTAATAACGTGATGCATTGAATTGAATATTGATGATCGTACTGTACACTCATAATTAATAACATGATGCATTGAATTGAATATTGATGATCGTACTGTTCACTCATAATTAATAACGTGATGCATTGAATATTGATGATCGTACTGTTCACTCATAATTAATAACATGATACATTGAATTGAACATACTTTACTTTGCGCTCTCCACTATAAATCCGAATGACTCCTATTGACTTTTCCTTCATTATTTATGACAGAGGGAGAGATCGTGGACATTAAGTACAATCAGTAGACATAGGATTAGTCACAATAATGAACCACTAAACTAATAAAACAAGGATTGTTTCCATTCTCTATCAATCTAATGCCATGTTTTTACAATTAGAGTACATTTCAGTTAAAATCAAACTTTATTTTGTAACATGCGCCGAATACAACAAGTATTCGTTTCAGTTAGAGTTTGAATGATGCTGTGTGGTTTGGGGTTGATAAGGGAGCGATTGAAATTTACACAATTGTTACCCAGGAGGAAAATGGGAGATACTTACTTTTTCAATTTCAGTCAGGGGGAGGGTATAGTATTAGTATTTAGTATTAATATTAGTATTAGTTTTAGTATTTAGTATTAGTATTTAGTATATATATTTTGTTTGCCTTCACCTCCCTTGTCTCACCTCACTTGCTCATATTGTATATAGACTTATTTTTACTGTATTATTGACTGTATGTTTGTTTTACTCCATGTGTAACTATGTGTTGTTGTATGTGTCGAACTGCTTTGCTTTATCTTGGCCAGGTCGCAATTGTAAATGAGAACGTGTTCTCAATTTGCCTACCTGGTTAAATAAAGGTGAAATAAATAAATAAATAAATTTAGTATTCGTTTTAGTATTAGTTTTAGTATTTAGTATTAGTTTAGTACTAGTATTTAGTATTAGTATTAGTATTTAGTATCTTATTTCTTTATTTGTCCAGGGGAGGGTTATGTAATTTGTAATCGATTAAATGTCATATTGCTCAGTGAGAATGAGTTGCTTGTTATAGTATGTGTATCTGATGCTGCCCCTCATCCCTGCTGGGCGGGTTAGATCAAGGGGTCCTAGTGTGGTCTCAATTGATCGGCTATACCAAGAGCATGCTTGGAGAAGCACAGGGCAAAATTATATTTTCTAAGAAAATGTACTTCCTTCCCAGGTTTTTTGCGCTACTGGGATTGGTGTATATAAAACTAGGGCTACACTGCATTACACACTTACACATCCCAAATCATGAGCCCTGGTCTGCCCTGCTCTTGCTGATGAAAACCATTTTGTGCTGCTTAACCAATGGCTGTGTTGTGTAACCAATGGCTGTGTTGTGTAACCAATGGCTGTGCTGCCTAACCAATGGCTGTGCTGCCTAACCAATGGCTGTGCTGCCTAACCAATGGCTGTGTTGTGTAACCAATGGCTGTGCTGCCTAACCAATGGCTGTGTTGTGTAACCAATGGCTGTGTTGGGTAACCAATGGCTGTGCTGCCTAACCAATGGCTGTGTTGTGTAACCAATGGCTGTGTTGTGTAACCAATGGCTGTGCTGCCTAACCAATGGCTGTGTTGTGTAACCAATGGCTGTGCTGCCTAACCAATGGCTGTGCTGCCTAACCAATGGCTGTGTTGTGTAACCAATGGCTGTGCTGCCTAACCAATGGCTGTGCTGCCTAACCAATGGCTGTGCTGCCTAACCAATGGCTGTGTTGTGTAACCAATGGCTGTGCTGCCTAACCAATGGCTGTGCTGCCTAACCAATGGCTGTGCTGCCTAACCAATGGCTGTGCTGCCTAACCAATGGCTGTGCTGCCTAACCAATGGCTGTGTTGCGTAACCAATGGCTGTGTTGTGTAACCAATGGCTGTGCTGCCTAACCAATGGCTGTGTTGTGTAACCAATGGCTGTGCTGCCTAACCAATGGCTGTGCTGCCTAACCAATGGCTGTGCTGCCTAACCAATGGCTGTGTTGTGTAACCAATGGCTGTGTTGTGTAACCAATGGCTGTGCTGCCTAACCAATGGCTGTGCTGCCTAACCAATGGCTGTGCTGCCTAACCAATGGCTATGCTGCCTAACCAATGGCTGTGTTGTGTAACCAATGGCTGTGCTGCCTAACCAATGGCTGTGCTGCCTAACCAATGGCTGTGCTGCCTAACCAATGGCTGTGTTGGGTAACCAATGGCTGTGCTGCCTAACCAATGGCTGTGCTGCCTAACCAATGGCTGTGTTGGGTAACCAATGGCTGTGCTGCCTAACCAATGGCTGTGTTGTGTAACCAATGGCTGTGCTGCCTAACCAATGGCTGTGTTGGGTAACCAATGGCTGTGCTGCCTAACCAATGGCTGTGCTGCCTAACCAATGGCTGTGTTGTGGAACCAATGGCTGTGTTGTGTATGGTAGCACTTCAGGAGGCTAGTCAAAGGCTTCTTCGGGGGGAAAAATGTATTTGTCACATTTGTGCACCATACTATGCCTACTGATGTCCTGTTCAGTTTGAGAGGGAGAGAGCGAAGATGAGAAGGAGGAACGGATTTAAGCTTGCTACTGCTATAATTGATTTGAATAAGAACAATATTTTTCGTTGCCCATAATGAGCTATTTGTCTGAGTTATTGACCTCACAATAAGCCATATTTGAGTAATTTACATAGCTTACATTACTTGTCAGAGACTCCAGTCATCCAAGTTATAGACTGTTTTCTCTGCTACCGCACGGCAAGCGGTTCCGGAGCTCCAAGTCTAGGATCAAAAGTCTCCTCAACAGCTTCTACCCCCAAGCCATTAGACTGCTGAACAATTCATAAAAATCACCATCAGACAATTTACATTGACCCCCGTCCCCGTCCCCGTCCCCGTCTTGTACACTGCTGCTACTCGCTGTTTGTTTGTTACCTATGCATAGTCACTTTGCCCCCACCTACATATTACCTTAACTAACCTGTACCCCCGCACACTGACTCGGTGCCGGTGTCCCCTGTATATAGCCTCGTTATTCTTATTGTGTTACTTTTTATTAGTACTTTTTATTTTATTCTACTTGGTAAAGATTTTCTTAACCAACAGTGCAGTTCAAGAAGTTAAGGGCTTGTAAGTAAGCATTTCACGGTAAAGTCTACACTTATTGTATTCGGCGCATGTGGCGAATAAAGTTTGATTTGATTTGATATGAAGCGGCAGCCATGGAGATGGACAGCGCATTGGTGCTGAAAGTAGGCTGATTCATTTAAACAGTCTTCATTTTAATTTGACTTTAGGCTACTAACAAAAAGAGGGTTTTGTGAGTCTATTTCTTCCTATTCAAGCAATAAGAGGTAGTAGGCCTAACTGTTTGACAGACAAAATTATAGCCTTCTATCCATAGATTTTTCAGCCAATTTGTCACGCCCTGACCTTAGAGATCCTTTTTATGTCTCTATTTTGGTTTGGTCAGGGTGTGAGTTGGGGGTGGGTATTCTATGTTCTATTATTTCTATTTCTATGTTTTGGCCGGGTAGGGTTCTCAATCAGGGACAGCTGTCTATCGTTGTCTCTGATTGAGAACCATACTTTAGGTAGCCCTTTTTCCCCCACCTGTCTTTGTGGGAAGTTGACTTTGTTTATGGCACATAGCCTTTAGCTTCACGTTTTTGTTTTGTAGTGTTTATTGTTTTGTTCGGCGTCTTTTCATAATAAAAAAGAAAATGTACGCTCACAACACTGCGCCTTGGTCTTCCTTCAACGACGCCCGTGACACAATTACGTCAGTCACCATGTACTCCTTAAATATCCCGGTGTCAGTGAAGGCCTTATTAGGCTATACAGTCATTCTACGCTGCTATTTGAGTTTACTTTTAGAAACACGAGTTTGGCCAGTCTTTGTTTTGAGGATTATGCGAGATATGCATGCCTAGTTTGTTCATTTAGCCTAGTCAACACAAATATATTTTCTAACAACATGCAATAAAATTGAATAAATTAGATAATTATAGTTTCCTCGAATGAAAAAAAAAGTTACCAGTGCATATAGGCCTACCTGATTTATATGCAGCTGCTGTGTTAAACAACAAAGGGCTTTTTCTCTAATTCAATGATGATCAGATACTTCAGTTGTAGCTGGTTCTGTTGCGCTACATTTTTACACAGTTGATAGACAACTTTAACACTGTTCTAAACCTAAAGACTATCCTCTTTTTAAAAATAATGGCCTGTATAGAAATCAAACCCTCTCTGGTGTTGCAGCATGCACTCATTCGTTGTCATGCTCTGTTGTGGTATTTAAAAGATTCTACTTGTCTCCAGTCATGTTAAAATAAATGTAGAATTGTATGAAATGTGTTTATAAAAAGGCTATTTTGTGTCTCGAACCGCAAATAAGATGATAGATTCACATGCAGTGCTTTTATTATAATCCACAACCTTCTGACTACTTTGTCATGTAATGCTAACAAAACAAAGTACAGTTTCTAGAACTGCATATCTAAGGCACTGGTCTGTTCTACTGTAGAAAGAGTAAGGGTAAATGGTAGGCTTATGTAACCGATGTGAAATGGCTAGCTAGTTAGCGGTGGTGCGCGCTAATAGTGTTTCAATCGGTGACATCACTCACGCTGAGACCTTGAAGTAGTTGTTCCCCTTGCTCTGCAAGGGCTTTTGTGGAGCGATGGGTAACGATGCTTCGAGGGAGGCTGTTGTCGATGTGTGCAGAGGGTCCCTGGTTCGAGCCCAGGTAGGGGGGCGAGGAGAGGGACGGAAGCAAAACAGTTACACATATTCTCTGCTATACACTTTATGTTTTAATTATTATTCTGGGTATAGGGGAGGGTCACTTGTTATATATAAATGTTTAACTTAAGGGAGGGCCATCCATTTTCATTGCAGAGAGGTCTAATTTTCTCCAGGTATCCCTCATTATAAAAAACGTACTGCCCCTAACGATATTCGTTCGACTCTGTTGTTGTTTGTGAAGGAATATTTAGATACCGGACCAATCTAATAGTATTTTCACAATTAGAGTATACATTTCAGTTAGAGTTTGACTTTGAACGATGCTGTGTTTTATAAGAGAGGATGATATGTTCAATGTACTGGGTTATTGTTGTTTGTGATGGTTGAGTTGGGGCCCGGTGAAGGACGATGGCTTCAATCCTGGTGGTGTTTCATACCAGGAGCCTAAGAATCGTAAAAAAGACGGTGGCTGTAGAAGGAGACGTGATGAAGGCCAAGCCTCTGTGCCAAATTCAACCTTATTCCCTATATAGTGCACTACCCTATGATCCGACAAGTCACCTCTGTCTTGTCTTGGTTGTAAGGAGAGCCAGACAATTCAACAGAATATGGTTCTGTTTTTCTTGGGGGGAGGGGGGGGGGGAGGGGGGAGTAGCCAGTCTCAAGTCCCTTGACCCACTTCCTTGCACTTCCCTGTGGTCATACCCCTTTGATATTTCTCCACAGATCTGCTAGGTGTTGAAAATATGTGGGAAGCTACACTGCTTATACCTCTTCTGCAAACACAGAAGGACAGATATGGCCAAGGGGGAAGGACTGGGGAGTGCATTGGAACTGGCTGCAATACATCATCCACCATGGCTGTATTCCAAATTGTATCCTATTCCCATAATGCACTGCCATACGGGCCCTGGTCAAATAATGCACTATACAGAGAATAAGGTGCAATTTGGGACACATCTCATTAGGCTTGGACAGTGTAAGCCCACTAAGGGGTTTGGATGGGGCTCTCCCGGATACATGGAGAAAGACTAATCAGCTCTAGCAGCAGCCAGAATTTGCTGAAGGCCATAACAATGGGGATTATCACACAGTGATTCAATTCAATTAAAATTAAATAGAGGGGGGGACAGTAAAAAAGATTGAGTTTCCATTTCGATGGACAATAATGTTGCATTCTATTATACATTATCTCAGTCTAAGAATTACCGTTCCATTATGTAATGACTTCATTTAACTAAGTCCATCCATTTGTAACTGAAGGGAATAATATCTGGTATATATTACATGTGCTCTTCCTCGTCTTCTAGTGGTTTCATTTGTCACCCTTAGCTGCAGATTTATTATTGAAACATTTATCATTGAAACATGTCCGTTATTGCTTAATTAATCAATTAAAGTCCTCCAAATGATTAATGATTACATGAAATAGAAACAAAAACACAATGACCTGTATCCTCATTTATCATAATGTTATGTTTTTAGATCTATATTTGTAGAATATAGAATGCATGATAGAATGAGAATCAATACGCTGTAGAATATAGAATGAGAATCAATACAGTGTAGAATATAGAATGCATGATAGAATGAGAATCAATACGCTGTAGAATATAGAATGCACGATAGAATGAGAATCAATACGCTGTAGAATATAGAATGCACGATAGAATGAGAATCAATACAGTGTAGAATATAGAATGCACGATAGAATGAGAATCAATACGGTGTAGAATATAGAATGCATGATAGAATGAGAATCAATACGGTGTAGAATATAGAATGCATGATAGAATGAGAATCAATACGCTGTAGAATATAGAATGCACGATAGAATGAGAATCAATACGCTGTAGAATATAGAATGCACGATAGAATGAGAATCAATACGGTGTAGAATATAGAATGCATGATAGAATGAGAATCAATACGGTGTAGAATATAGAATGCATGATAGAATGAGAATCAATACGCTGTAGAATATAGAATGCACGATAGAATGAGAATCAATACGCTGTAGAATATAGAATGCACGATAGAATGAGAATCAATACAGTGTAGAATATAGAATGCACGATAGAATGAGAATCAATACGGTGTAGAATATAGAATGCATGATAGAATGAGAATCAATACGGTGTAGAATATAGAATGCATGATAGAATGAGAATCAATACGCTGTAGAATATAGAATGCACGATAGAATGAGAATCAATACGCTGTAGAATATAGAATGAGAATCAATACAGTGTAGAATATAGAATGCATGATAGAATGAGAATCAATACGGTGTAGAATATAGAATGCACGATAGAATTAGAATCAATACGCTGTAGAATATAGAATGCACGATAGAATGAGAATCAATACAGTGTAGAATATAGAATGCATGATAGAATGAGAATCAATACGCTGTAGAATATAGAATGCACGATAGAATGAGAATCAATACGGTGTAGAATATAGAATGCACGATAGAATTAGAATCAATACGCTGTAGAATATAGAATGCACGATAGAATGAGAATCAATACGGTGTAGAATATAGAATGCATGATAGAATGAGAATCAATACGCTGTAGAATATAGAATGCACGATAGAATGAGAATCAATACGCTGTAGAATATAGAATGCATGATAGAATGAGAATCAATACAGTGTAGAATATAGAATGCATGATAGAATGAGAATCAATACGGTGTAGAATATAGAATGCATGATAGAATGAGAATCAATACGCTGTAGAATATAGAATGCATGATAGAATGAGAATCAATACGCTGTAGAATATAGAATGCATGATAGAATGAGAATCAATACGCTGTAGAATATAGAATGCACGATAGAATGAGAATCAATACGCTGTAGAATATAGAATGCACGATAGAATGAGAATCAATACGGTGTAGAATATAGAATGCATGATAGAATGAGAATCAATACGGTGTAGAATATAGAATGCATGATAGAATGAGAATCAATACGCTGTAGAATATAGAATGCATGATAGAATGAGAATCAATACGCTGTAGTCACTAAGGAAGGAGGAATCGTGCCATGCGACTGACAAAATGCAATGAAACACAGAAATGTTGATCAGATGTACAGAAGTGCCAATAGACTAGCCGTACTGGCCTCATTGTAGCGGAATTCTCCTTTAAGAGGATATTTATATGTCCGTGTTGGTGTAGATAACTGTGTTAATGAATGTCTGTGTGTTTGTGTACATAATTGTGTGTGATAGTCTACATAAGGGTGTGTGTGTGTGTGGACGTGTTTCACTATACTTGTGGGGACCAGAAGTCCCCACAAGGTCAAATGCTATTTCTAGGGGGTTTAGGGTTAAGGTTGGGATTAGTGTTAGAATTTGTTTTAGGGTTAGGAGCTAGTGTTAAGTTTAAGGTTTAGGGTACGGGTTAGGGTAAATATAATGTTCAATGGGACTGAATTGTGTGTTCCCACAAGGTTAGTTGTACAATAGTGTGTGTGTGTGTGTGTGTGTGTGTGTGTGTGTGTGTGTGTGTGTGTGTGTGTGTGTGTGTGTGTGTGTGTGTGTGTGTGTGTGTGTGTGTGTGTGTGTGTGTGTGTGTGTGTGTGTGTGTGTGTGTGTGTAGTGGCAGCAGAAGACCATCAGGGTCAGTATGGAGAATATAATGTCCTCAAACATCCTGCAGAGGGCAGAGTTTTACTACTTAAACACACATAACAGCAAACCGGGAAATTATTATCCATGCCTGCACATTTGATGCAAGATGAAACAGAAGGCCTGCGCTGCAGTTTCCATACACTTTTCCTGGTGTTATGTAAGGCAAGAATATCTTCAATATGGTTGCACGTCCAGAATAATCTCTCTACTGAAAGGAAGAGCATAGAAGGCTTATCCCACTGTGCACAAACTGGTTGAATCAACATTTGTATCCATTTCATTTCAATGAAATTGAAGTTGAACCAACGTGGAATAGATGTTGAATTTACGTCTGTGCCCAGTGTGAAGGGCTCTGGTCAAAAGTAGTGCACTACATAGGGAATAGGGTGCCAGTTGGAATCCATCCACAATAAAGATAGTGCTGCTCTTGCCACAAGGAGGGGGGGGGGGGGGGGGGGGGGGGGGAGAAAAAAGGAGAGGAAACCTAATTTGCCTGTCAAGTTCTGTCTATCTACCTGAGTGGTTAATCAACCAGCCAATCCTGTGCTCCGCCTTCACTCACTCACTCAGTCTTACTGTCTAGGTCCCGTGTAGCTCAATTGGTAGTTGTGGGTTCGTTTCCCATAAGGGGGGGGAAAAAAGTATGAAAATGTATGCACTCACTGCTGTAAGTGGCTCTGGATAAGATTGGCATCTGCTAAATGTAAATGTAAAATGTTTTAAAGGTGCCAGCGTAAATAGCCTCGGTTTGCTCCTAGCAGAACTCAGCTATGGCAGTTATTTCCAAACTTTTTTGGTTACTGTACCATCAACTGAATTTTGCTCTGCCCAGAGTACCCCTGAAGTACCCCCTCATGTGCATTTTACCAGTAGGCTTATGGTCTCCTGAGTCTTCTCAAGTACCCCCTGTGGATAGACCGGATACCCCCAGTACCTCTGGTTGGGAACCACTGAGCTAGGTGAAGAGAACGTCTGTGCTTGAAAACTCCCGAAAGACATTCCCTCGAAAAACGAGAAGAAGAAAAAAAACAGGCAATATTATTGTTTGTCCCTCTTGAGATACCGTAGCAACAACATAGCCAGTATCCACTTCTTCAAAATAGTCAGAATTAATCCAAGAAATTTGTATTACATTTAACTTTTTGCAGAGGAGATTTTAGTTGCACAATTTTACAACTAACTAAAGATGTTTGGTGCAGTATTTCTCAAGCGATTTTTTGTTGTTGTTGAGACAACTACTTCACATGAAGAGACTACTGTGAGACTACTACTTCACATGAAGAGACTACTGTGAGACTACTACTTCACTGTGGAGCCTACTGTGAGACTACTACTTCACTGTGGAGCCTACTGTGAGACTACTACTTCACAGTGGAGCCTACTGTGAGACTACTACTTCACAGTGGAGCCTACTGTGAGACTACTACTTCACAGTGGAGCCTACTGTGAGACTACTACTTCACTGTGGAGCCTACTGTGAGTACTACTTCACAGTGGAGACTACTGTGAGACTACTACTTCACAGTGAAGTCTACTGTGAGACTACTACTTCACTGTGGAGCCTACTGTGAGACTACTACTTCACTGTGGAGACTACTGTGAGACTACTACTTCACTGTGGAGACTACTGTGAGACTACTACTTCACAGTGGAGCCTACTGTGAGGCTACTACTTCACTGTGGAGACTACTGTGAGACTACTACTTCACAGTGGAGCCTACTGTGAGACTACTACTTCACTGTGGAGACTACTGTGAGACTACTACTTCACAGTGGAGACTACTGTGAGACTACTACTTCACTGTGGAGCCTACTGTGAGACTACTACTTCACAGTGGAGCCTACTGTGAGACTACTACTTCACAGTGGAGCCTACTGTGAGACTACTACTTCACAGTGGAGCCTACTGTGAGACTACTACTTCACTGTGGAGACTACTGTGAGACTACTACTTCACTGTGGAGCCTACTGTGAGACTACTACTTCACAGTGGAGCCTACTGTGAGACTACTACTTCACATGAAGAGACTACTGTGAGACTACTACTTCACAGTGAGCCTACTGTGAGACTACTACTTCACAGTGGAGCCTACTGTGAGACTACTACTTCACAGTGGAGACTTGGCTCTCATGCTCACGGGGACCGTTGTTACCCATTTTGGGGGTCGACGCGGCAACGGTTCCCTGGTCTTCTAAATCCAGAGCACCCAGTGTGAATCAACACACACACACACACACACACACACACACACACACACACACACACACACACACACACACACACACACACACACACACACACACACACACACACACACACACACACACACACACACACACACACACTTCAGAGCCTGTAGAGCTCATTAATACGGTTAATTAATCCTCCGTCACCCTTCCATCCCAGCTGACAGTCTCTCTCCATCCCAACTGGCACCCTATTCCTTTTATAGTGCACTACTTTGGACCAGAACCTTATAAAAAGTAGTGCACTACATAGCCCACAGTGCTCTGGTCAAAATACTGTAAGTTCATTATGTAAGGAACAGGGTGTCAGTTGGGATACAACTCTCTGTTGTCTCTGAAACCCAAATAGCACCCTTTCCCCTTTATAGTGCACTACTTTTGACCAGGAACCTATGGGGCTCCAGTCGACTACCCAGGCTTGGGAATAGGGTGTAATTTGGGACGCTTCGACTCTTTCTCTCTGTGAAATTAGAGTTGCATTGATCAGAATACATCTGTGTCTAAAAGCTTTCATCCCCAGTGGGAATACATCCTTGTTAGAACTGTAGCTCCCTCTGTAATCCATGATCTTGGCTCGGGTTCCAAACATCATTCTGCCAGCTTTTTCTCTCAGTCCCTCATAGAGTCACACAGCAAGCTACGTCTCCGGTAGCTGCATTAACCGATAGTCACACAGCAAGCTACGTCTCAGGTAGCTGCATTAAATCGATAGTCACACAGCAAGCTACGTCTCCGGTAGCTGCATTAACCGATAGTCACACTGCAAGCTACGTCTCAGGTAGCTGCATTAACCGATAGTCACACTGCAAGCTACGTCTCCGGTAGCTGCATTAAATCGATAGTCACACGGCATGCTACGTCTCAGGTAGCTGCATTAAATCGATAGTCACACAGCAAGCTACGTCTCCGGTAGCTGCATTAACCGATAGTCACACTGCAAGCTACGTCTCAGGTAGCTGCATTAACCGATAGTCACACGGCAAGCTACGTCTCCGGTAGCTGCATTAACCGATAGTCACACTGCAAGCTACGTCTCAGGTAGCTGCATTAACCGATAGTCACACAGCAAGCTACGTCTCAGGTAGCTGCATTAACCGATAGTCACACGGCAAGCTACGTCTCCGGTAGCTGCAAGCTACGTCTCAGGTAGCTGCATTAAATCGATAGTCACACGGCAAGCTACGTCTCCGGTAGCTGCAAGCTACGTCTCAGGTAGCTGCATTAAATCGATAGTCACACAGCAAGCTACGTCTCAGGTAGCTGCATTAACCGATAGTCACACTGCAAGCTACGTCTCAGGTAGCTGCATTAACCGATAGTCACACTGCAAGCTACGTCTCAGGTAGCTGCATTAACCGATAGGAATAGTTTATCGTTACTAGCATTTGTTCCGTCGCGCCACCACGGGTAAACATACAGTACTTAGGCGATTGTTTCTTAGACAAATACATTGACTATGCTGTGGAGAACATATCGTAGTCTAGCCTGTACAGTATGTTCTTAAGGAATGGGGATTAAACTGTGAGGGAGAGTGGCCTGCAATACTGTGTCGGCAGTCTCGGTTGTCTCACGTTTGCACGCAGACACACACACACACACACACTTTAGGGTGATGAGGTTGTGTCATGTCGTTACCTGATGGTGTTCAGTGTGCTGCCTGTCAGCGCAGATCTCATCAGTAGGTGTCTTGATCCTGCCTCAAGAATCTCTCATTTTATATATGCAGCTATTTAAATCAATAACAGTGATCCGATCAACGGCCATGTCAACTACATTAAACACACACACGCAGCTAGAATTAGATTGTAACTCTGTCTGTATGTGCTGCATTTCTACTACAATGAATCAATACAAATGCAAACTGGTCCAACATTATATTCCTGGCTATCACTGGTGTAAGACAATCCCACACGCACAGTTAGGAACACAAGACATTTTTCTTGGTAATAAGAATTAAATTGTGGTTATAAAAAAATAAAAAATCTATCTCGACTTAATCATTCCCTTTGAGATATTATATTGAATAGGCCAGGAGGTACAAAATGAGTCCTCAAAATCAATCGCTTAACTCCTTAATAGTTTGACCTTCTGTATAAAAGCTGAATACAAAAAGCCTAAGGAGCAAGAAGGCCTGCGGCTGTATCGATACCCGTGAACATCGTTATCTGAAAAGGAAACATCTACAGGAATTCACAAACAGCATGCTTTGCATTGGACTACAATACTGCTAGCTGTGTCAATGACAATACTGCTAGCTGTGTTAATGACAATACTGCTAGCTGTGTCAATGTCAATACTGCTAGCTGTGTCAATGTCAATACTGCTAGCTGTGTTAATGACAATACTGCTAGCTGTGTCAATGTCAATACTGCTAGCTGTGTTAATGACAATACTGCTAGCTGTGTCAATGACAATACTGCTAGCTGTGTCAATGACAATACTGCTAGCTGTGTCAATGACAATACTGCTAGCTGTGTCAATGACAATACTGCTAGCTGTGTTAATGACAATACTACTAGCTGTGTTAATACTGCTAGCTGTGTCAATGACAATACTGCTAGCTGTGTCAATGACAATACTGCTAGCTGTGTTAATGTCAATACTGCTAGCTGTGTTAATGACAATACTGCTAGCTGTGTCAATGTCAATACTGCTAGCTGTGTTAATGCCAATACTGCTAGCTGTGTCAATGTCAATACTGCTAGCTGTGTCAATGTCAATACTGCTAGCTGTGTTAATGACAATACTGCTAGCTGTGTCAATGACAATACTGCTAGCTGTGTTAATACTGCTAGCTGTGTCAATGACAATACTGCTAGCTGTGTTAATGACAATACTGCTAGCTGTCTTAATGTCAATACTGCTAGCTGTGTTAATACTGCTAGCTGTCTTAATGACAATACTGCTAGCTGCGTTAATACTGCTAGCTGTGTTAATACTGCTAGCTGTGTTAATGATAATACTGCTAGCTGTGTTAATACTGCTAGCTGTCTTAATGACAATACTGCTAGCTGTGTTAATGACAATACTGCTAGCTGTCTTAATGACAAATCTGCTAGCTGTCTTAATGACAATACTGCTAGCTGTGTTAATGATAATACTGCTAGCTGTGTTAATACTGCTAGCTGTCTTAATGACAATACTGCTAGCTGTCTTAATGACAATACTGCTAGCTGTGTTAATACTGCTAGCTGCGTTAATACTGCTAGCTGTCTTAATACTGCTAGCTGTGTTAATACTGCTAGCTGTCTTAATGACAATACTGCTAGCTGCGTTAATTCTGCTAGCTATGTTAATGATAATACTGCTAGCTGTGTTAATACTGCTAGCTGTGTTAATGCTGCTAGCTGTCTTAATGACAATACTGCTAGCTGTGTTAATGATAATACTGCTAGCTGTCTTAATGACAATACTGCTAGCTGCGTTAATTCTGCTAGCTATGTTAATGCTATTAAACAAGTAGCAGTGATGCACGTAGCAGTCACCCTTTCGACTTGAACTGCTGTTATTCTGCATAGCTGCAGTGCTGTATCTGACACGTGTCATGTCATATGATCTCTGCAGTCATAATTAAGCAATAAGGCACGAGGGGGTGTCCAGGCACTCCGTCATGCGTCGTGCATAAAGAACAGCCCTTAGCCGTGGTATATTGGCCATGTACCACAAACCCCTGAGGTGCCTTATTGCTATTATAAACGGGTTACCGACGTAATTACAGCAGTAAAAATAAAGGTTTTGTCATACCCTTGGTATACGGTCTGATATACCATGGCTGTCAGCCAATCAGCATTCAGGGTTCGAACCCCCCAGTTTATAATAGCTCATAGATAGCACAGAGACACGCAATCCTTTGCGGGGTGTTTTCCTCCCTGTGTGTGTGTGTGTGTGTGTGTGTGTGTGTGTGTGTGTGTGTGTGTGTGTGTGTGTGTGTGTGTGTGTGTGTGTGTGTGTGTGTGTGTGTGTGTATACAGTGTCAGTGAGGTGAGTCACCCTCAGTCAGGGGCAGAGCTCTAGAACTACAGTATGAGATCCGTTGTGAGTGTGTCATTTGTTTTCCTCCCTGTGTGTGTGTGTGTGTGTGTGTGAGAGAGCCGTTGTGAATGTGTACTTGTTTCTCCTCCCTGTGTGTGTGTGTGTGTGTGTGTGAGAGCCTTGTGAATGTGTATTTTTCCCCTCCCTGTGTGTGTGTGTGTGTGTGTGTGTGTGTATGTGTGTGTGTGTGTGTGTGTGTGTCTATGAGAGCCGTTGTGTAATGTGTAATTTGCGTCCCAAATAACCGCCTATCCTCTTCTGACTAGATCTCTATAGACCCCGGTCCAAAGTAGTTCACTGAATAGGTAATAGGGGGTATAGTTTGGGACTAAGCCCCTGTTGTGAATGACTAATTTGCTTTTACACCCGTGTGATTTGCCGATCACATTGTGTTGGGGATCATGGGATTCTATTAAAATGTGCTGAGCAGGATATGCAAAAACACACATTATTTTGTTGTACCACGTGTGAAAATCCAACAGCGAAGTTTTGTGGGACGCGTGTATGTAGACTCAGGCGTGCACACCATACACACTCAGGCACGGGCCACACACACACACACACACACACACACACACACACACACACACACACACACACACACACACACACACACACACACACACACACACACACACGTGAGCAGGATATGAAACATATTACTCTGTTGTACTGTGTGTGAATCTCCCACTGTCACGTTAGAGCCTATGATGCATACACACACACACACGGACACACACAGACACATACACACGGACACACACACCCATGCAAGCATGCCGCATACACACACACACTCACACTGTGCAGTGTTACTTAACAGAGGGTATTTCAAGGGCTGAACGTAACAGCATTAAGAGGCATAAGCCAACATCAAAGACCATGCAAATGCATAGAGATCTCGGACACTCGTTCATTCATGTGTTTTTCCCCATCGAATGTCTTGTCACAGTAGCTTCTACTGCACCTCTCCACAGTACGTAAATAATGGGTCATTCCAACAGTTCAACCCAGCCTTATTGCTCAGCCGTGACTTGTTTTCCTTGTCATTGCAGTATTGCCCTAAGCACTCTCGCTGGATACTTGGGGCGGCAGGTAGTCCTAGTGGTTAGAGTGTTGGGCCAGTAACCGTAAAGGTTGCTGGATCGAATCCCCGAGCTGTCGTCGTTATGCCCCTGAGCAAGACATATCCCCCTTTCCTTAGTATGTAAATGGTACATGCTGTATACAGAGCAGGAGCACAGCTGCAGGCTTTGAGGTCACAGGGATCTGTAGGATTAATAACCTAATCATGTTTCTAGTTGTGCTTTAAGCTATACTGTCCATCACGTTAACGTTACACCGGTGGACAACTATGACTGACTGTCCTTGTTTATCTAATTCTCGTAACCTTTGCCAACTTACCCCCTGCCTCTATCCCCCCACTCCACCATCCTCACCCACCTTCCCGCCATCCTCCAATGGAATAAGCAGCGGCAGGGCAGCTCTCCTTACGTCAGTTTCTCTGTACGTCAGCAACATCTGACCTCTACAGGACCTCCAGTGCTCCTCACTTCTGCATTATATTCAGACCCCATCTCCTCCTACCTTACTGTGCTCATTAGAGCAAAGAGCTTAGAGGTGACAGCAGCGGTCCCGCTGTGGCCAGAAAGTGACAAAGTGCACAACAGAAGGTACTGCATACAATGAGGAACTCTACTTGTAGCTCTAACACTGAGGAATAGAATACAAAATACAGTAGGAGGATACAGCATTCTGGAATAGAATATAGAATACAGTAGAAGGATACAGCATTCTGGAATGGGAATACAGAATACAGTAGGAGGATACAGCATTCTGGAATAGAATACAGAATACAGTAGGAGGATACACCATTCTGGAATAGAATACAGAATACAGTAGGAGGATACACCATTCTGGAATAGAATACAGAATACAGTAGGAGGATACAGCATTCTGGAATAGAATACAGAATACAGTAGGAGGATACAGCATTCTGGAATAGAATACAGAATACAGTAGGAGGATACGGCATTCTGGAATAGAATCTGACTGTGGGCTGTGAGCTGTGAGGGTGGTTTTAGACTGGTGGGTTTTAGACTGTGAGCGGTGGGTTTCAGACTGTGAGCAGGGGTTTGGTGCAGTACACAATTTACATTTTATATTGATTACATCTGTATTCCTCGTGGGAAACAAATATTGAGCATCATGACTAAAGAGGAGCAGAGTGCCTGGGTTTAAGTTTCCCCTCCTCTCCTCTGGACTTCTCATATCTGCAGAGCAAGGAGGCTATAAAGGTCACTTCGGTTGTCTCCCAAATGGCCCCCTATTCCCTATATAGTGCATAGGGCTCCGGTCAAAAGTAGTGCACTATATTGGGAATAGGGGGCCATTTGGGATGCAGCTTGAATTGGCCTCTTAGAAAAGGTTATACCGCTTCTGCATCGCCTTATTGAATGATAGACTCTCTTTCAAATAAACCTTCTGCTTTGGCTTATTGAATGATAGGCTCTCTTTCAAATAAACCTTCTCTATTTAGTCCATCTTTTCCCAAATGCATTGACGAAATGTAACACACACACACACATACACACACAATGAATTTATTTCATCTTTGGTATAAAAAAAACTGCCCTGCATTTTTTCTGCTTGTCACAAGAAAGCTCTTGTCAAAAACTGACATTTTTGGATACGTGTTTTTCGGCTGACTCTGCAGAGTGGCTGTATGCTCTACTAGTAGGTAATAGATGGCTCATACATAGAGATTTGTTTGAGTTGCTACACACACACACACACAGAGACATCTTATCCACTCTCAAAGATGTAGTGACACACACAGTAGCGGCCCTAACTCACTCTGTTGAAAGCTACCAATCAATGTGAGTTTCACAGTCTCATATTATTAAGTGTGATCTGTTTTGTACATTTTAAAAACTATATACAGTTGAAGTTGGAAGATTACATACACCTTAGCCAAATACATTTAAACTCAGTTTTTCACAATTCCTGACATTTAATCCTAGTAAAAATGCCCTGTCTTAGGTCAGTTACGATCACCACTTTATTTTAAGAATGTGAAATGTCAGAATAATAGTAGAGAGAATGATTTATTTCTGTCACGATCGTGTGGCGGATTGACGGACCAAAACGCAGCATTTGGAAAATAAGCCATCTTCTTTTATTTTAAAAGACGACGAAAAATAAACACGAAACACTTAATACAAACTAACAAAACAACAAACGATCGTGAAGCTAATAAACGTCGTGCACACACACAGGCTACAAACGTTCTGACATAGACAATTACTCACAACCAATGAGAGCCTATGGCTACCCTAAATAAGGCTCCCAATCAGAGACAACTGAAATCAGCTGTCTCTAATTGGGAACTCATTCAGGTAACCATAGACTCTCCTAGATAACTAAACATACATAGACAACACTAGACACATGTACTCCACACAAACCCATTTACTATACCCAACAACCCCTTTACCATAAAAACACCCAAAACCAACAAAACGCAAACATTCCCCATGTCACACCCTGACCTAACTAAAATAATAAAGAAAACAAAGAATACTAAGGCCAGGGCGTGACATAACCCCCCCCTTAAGGTGCGAACTCCGGGCGCACCATTACACAGTCTAGGGGAGGGTCTGGGTGGGCTTCCATCCACGGTGGCGGCTCCGGCTCTGGTTGTGGTCCCCACGTCACCACAGTCCCTAACCACCTCCTGGGCTTCCTCCAAATGACCCCCCTCCACATTAACCCCATTGCATTAAGGGGCAGTTCCGGACTAAGGGGCAGCTCCGGACTAAGGGGCAGTACCAGGGTAAGGGGCAGTACCAGGGTAAGGGGCAGTACCAGGGTCAGGGGCAGTACCAGGGTAAGGGGCAGCACCAGGGTAAGGGGCAGCACCAGGGTAAGGGGCAGCACCAGGATAAGGGGCAGCTCCGGACTGAGGAATGGCAGCTCCGGACTGAGGAATGGCAGCTCCGGACTGAGGAATGGCAGCTCCGGACTGAGGGACTGCAGCTCCGGACTGAGGGACGGCCCATGGCTGGCTGACAGATCTGGCTGCTCATGGCTGGCTAACGGATCTGGCTGCTCATGGCTGGCTAACGGATCTGGCTGCTCATGGCTGGCTAACGGATCTGGCTGCTCATGGCTGGCTGACGGATCTGGCTGCTCATGGCTAGCTGACGGATCTGGCTGCTCATGGCTAGCTGACGGATCTGGCTGCTCATGGCTAGCTGACGGATCTGGCTGCTCATGGCTAGCTGACGGATCTGGCTGCTCATGGCAAGCTGACGGATCTGGCTGCTCATGGCTAGCTGACGGATCTGGCTGCTCATGGCTAGCTGACGGATCTGGCTGCTCATGGCTGGCTGACGGATCTGGCTGCTCATGGCTGGCTGACTGATCTGGCTGCTCATGGCTGGCTGACTGATCTGGCTGCTCATGGCTGGCTGACTGATCTGGCTGCTCCTGTCTGGTTGGTGGCTCTGGCAGATCCTGTCTGGTTGGCGGCTCTGGCAGATCCTGTCTGGTTGGCGGCTCTGGCAGATCCTGTCTGGTTGGCGGCTCTGGCAGATCCTGTCTGGTTGGCGGCTCTGGCAGATCCTGTCTGACGGACGGCTCTAGCGGCTCCTGTCTGGCTGGCGGCTCTAGCGGCTCCTGTCTGGCGGACGGCTCAGTAGGCTCATGGCAGACGGGCGGCTTTGCAGGCTCATGGCAGACGGGCGGCTTTGCAGGCTCATTGCAGACGGATGGCTCAGATGGCGCTGGGAAGACGGATGGCTCAGATGGCGCTGGGGAGACGGATGGCTCAGATGGCGCTGGGGAGACGGATGGCTCAGATGGCGCTTGGCAGACGAGCAGTTCAGTCATCGCTGTGCAGACGGCAGACTCCTGCCGGCTGAGGCGCACTGTAGGCCTGGTGCGTGGTGCCGGGACTGGTGGCACCGGGCTGGGGACACGCATCTCAGGGCTAGTGCGGGGAGCAGCAACAGGACGCACAGGACTCTGGGGACACACAGGAGGCTTGGTGCGTGGTTTAGGCACTGGTGGTAAAGGGCTGGAGACACGCACCATATAGCTAGTGCGTGGAGGAGGCACTGGTGGTACTGGGTTGGGGCGGGGAGGTGGCGCCGGAAATACCGGACCGTGCAGGCGTACTGGCTCCCTTGAGCGCCGAGCCTGCCCAACCTTACCTGGTTGTATGCTCCCCGTCGCCTGACCAGTGCGGGGAGGTGGAATAACCCGCACCGGCCTATGTAGGCGAACCGGGGACACCATGCATAAGGCTGGTGCCATGTACGCCGGCCCGAGGAGACGCACTGGTGACCAGATGCGTTGGGCCGGCTTCATGACATACGGCTCAACACTCAGTCTAGCCCGGCCGATACGTGGAGCTGAAATGTACCGAACCGGGCTATGCACGCGTACAGGAGACACCGTGCGCTCTACTGCGTAACACGGTGTCTGCCCGTACTCTCGCTCTCCACGGTAAGTACAGGGAGTAGGCGCAGGTTTCCTACCTGACTTCGCCACACTCCCTTTAAGGCCCCCCCCAAGAAATTTTTGGGTTGTACTCACGGGTTTCCAGCCTTGTCTCCGTGCTGCCTCCTCATATCGCCTCCTCTCGGCTTTAGCTGCCTCCAGCTCTTCACGAGGAAGGCGATATTCTCCCGGTTGAGCCCACGGCCCCTTACCATCCAGTATCTCCTCCCATGTCCATGAATCCTGTGTAGGTAGATCCTGTTGCCGCTTTCCATGCCGCTTGGTCCTATAATGGTGAGTAATTCTGTCACGATCGTGTGGCGGATTGACGGACCAAAACGCAGCATTTGGAAAATAAGCCATCTTCTTTTATTTTAAAAGACGACGAAAAATAAACACGAAACACTTAATACAAACTAACAAAACAACAAACGATCGTGAAGCTAATAAACGTCGTGCACACACACAGGCTACAAACGTTCTGACATAGACAATTACTCACAACCAATGAGAGCCTATGGCTACCCTAAATAAGGCTCCCAATCAGAGACAACCGAAATCAGCTGTCTCTAATTGGGAACTCATTCAGGTAACCATAGACTCTCCTAGATAACTAAACATACATAGACAACACTAGACACATGTACTCCACACAAACCCATTTACTATACCCAACAACCCCTTTACCATAAAAACACCCAAAACCAACAAAACACAAACATTCCCCATGTCACACCCTGACCTAACTAAAATAATAAAGAAAACAAAGAATACTAAGGCCAGGGCGTGACAATTTCAGCTTTTATTTCTTTCATCACATTCCCAGTGGGTCAGAAGTTTACATATGCTCAATTAGAATTTGGTAGCATTGCCTTTACATTGTTTAACTTGGGTCAAACTTTTCAGGTAGCCTTCCACAAGCTTCCCACAATAAATTAGGTGAATTTTGGCCATTTCCTCCTGACAGAGCTGGTGTAACTGAGTCAAGTTTGTAGGCCTCCTTGCTCGCACAAGCTTTTTCAGTTCTGCCCACAAATTGTCTATAAGATTGAGGTCAGGGCTTTGTGATGGCCACTCCAATACCTTGACTTTGTTGTCCTTAAGCTATTTTGCCACAACTTTGGAAGTATGCTTGGGGTCATTGTCCATTTGGAAGATCCATTTGGGACCAAGCTTTAACTTACGGATGTCTTGAGATGTTGCTTCAATATATCCACATAATTTCCCATCCTCATGATGCCATCTATTTTGTGAAGTGCACCAGACCCTCCTGCAGCAAAGCACCCCAACAACATGATGCTGCCACTCCCGTGCTTCACGGTTGGGATGGTGTTCTTCGGCTTGCAAGCCTCCCGCTTTTTCCTCCAATCATAACGATGGTCATTATGGCTAAACAGTTTTATTTTTGTTTCATCAGACTAGTGGACATTTCTCCAAAAAGTATGATCTTTGTCCCCATGTGCAGTTGCAAACCGTAGTCTGGCTTTTTTATGGCGGTTTTGGAGCAGTGGCTTCTTCCTTGCTGATCTGACTTTCAGGTTATGTCGATATTGGACTTGTTTTACTGTGGATATAGATACTTTTGTACCTATTTCCTGCAGCATCTTCACAAGGTCGTTTGCTGTTGTTCTGGGGTTGATTTGCACTTTTCGCACCAAAGTACGTTCATTTCGAGGAGACAGAATGCGTCTCCTTCCTGAGCGGTATGGCGGCTGCGTGGTCCCATGGTGTTTATACTTGCGTACTATTGCTTGTACAGATGAACGTGGTACCTTCAGGTGTTTGGAAATTGCTCCCAATGATGAACCAGACTTGTGGAGGTCTACAATTTTTTTTCTGAGGTCTTGGCTGATTTCTTTTGATTTTCCCATGACGTCAAGCACAGAAGCACTGAGTTTGAAGGTAGGCCTTGAAATACATCCACAGGTACACCTCCAATTGACTCAAATTATGTCAATTAGCCTATTACAAGCTTCTAAAGCCATGACATAATTTTCTGGAATTTTCCAAGCTGTTTAAAGGCACAGTCAACTTAGTGTATGTAAACTTCTGACCCACTGGAATTGTGATACAGTGAGTTATAAGTGAAATAATCTTTCTTTAAACAATTGTTGAAAAAATGACTTGTGTCATGCACAAAGTAGATGTCCTAACCGACTTGCCAAAACTATAGTTTGTTAACAAGAAATTTGTGGAGTGTTTGAAAAACACTGAATAACACTTTGTTAACAAAAAACCTCCGACTTCAACTGTATGCTGTCCAGCACTGAGGCGGTGTGTATAAAACTATTGTTTCATGTTGTTGTGTATCATCAAATATGCGTTGTATTGTACAAGGCAGCATGTCTCAAGACCTATCACATCATGTGGACATAATAGGATTTCCCTAATTAACATAAACGCATGAAGTGTGAAGCGATAGGTGGTTGTTATTTGTTTAAATGTCCCAGTTCTTCCAAAACATAATATTGGGCCACATGCACCTTAACCCCACACAGACACTGCACCCTAGCCTATTGCCGTGAGATAAGCGAATGAAGATTAGCCTGCAAGTGCCAAGTGAAAGGTCTTAATTACGGGGGGCCCAAACCTCTGCACTAAATCATGTAGAGACAAAAGGCTCCATCTCCAAATGGCACACTAATTCCCTACATAGTGCATTCCTTTTGATCAGGCTTCCATTTGGGACGTAAACAACAACAGGAAGAGCGCACGGAGGACTGGGTCAAACCTATATTTACTGTCATGAATAAAATCAGAAATATATCATTCAGAACACCACAAACATTCAGCACCTTCTTTTATGCTGCGTACTTTTCCCACTAGTAAATATTTAACTATCGAGAATGAATTTATAGCAGCCCCCATGACATGACACTTTAATGCACTTCTATTCCTAGTGGAATACTTGACTTGACAAAAGTGCAGGGCGCTAATGTGTGAATATAGTGCACGCAGTAAAAACTGGTTAAGGCTACTGGGTATCTGGGGATATGCAGTGCCCCATTATTTTCTCTGCACAGAGGCCTACCTAGACAATAATTGATGTTAACATTTCTGCAGATACAGTGTTAGGAATACAAGCTTAACGGAGACGATCACTCTGTATCTCTGTACTCTATTTAACAACGTGCTTCTACATCTGCATTGCTTACTGTTTGTGGTTTTAGCCTGGGTTTCTGTATAGCACTTTGTGACATCTGCTGATGTAAAAAGGGCTTTATAAATACATTTGATTGATTGATTGATATGGAATTTAAGCTATTTTTTGCTAATGGTTTGGTGGGTCGTCAAAACGAAATTGAAAATTATTTCTGTTGCGTATAACATCTACAGCATTTCATCTTTTCTCTTGGTCAATATGATGTTGTACACCTGCAGCACAACCTACTGTAGGTGTTGGGGTTACAATCTGCACACATGAACCAACATACAGTAAGTAGACTGATGATGGCCTATCTAGGCTTATTACAGATATGGTCGTTTACAGACAGAGCAGATAGAGGTGATCACTCTGTCGCTGTATTCAATGCTCATTGCAAATTTGAGCAACTATTGCTACGTTATAGCCTAGGGTTCATTCTTGATTTGTCGGGATGTCAAAATGAAAACGTTTCAGACGATTTTTGTTGTTGTTGCATACAGCTTTTAAATGTATTCTCCCTAAGGTGTTTTTTTGTGTGCATACTGCATACTGCATACTAAATACTGTAGGTGTTTGTGTTACAATTTGCACGAACACACTGATGATGCAGGTTTACAATCTGTTCATTTACAGCAGTAGTCTATTCGCCATTATTCTCCCTGCACATCTTCTCTGATCAAACTGAGTGAGTAAGAGCAGGCTGCCTGTTCCATTGCAGACTAAACACTTTCTTGTCTGCAGAGCAGACCCCACCTCCCCCCTACTACAGTAAAATATAGCATTCCCTTGCAGTGTTCTGTTCTGTAATGAACAGTTATCGGCCTGCCTATTTTATCGCAGTGGGCTTGACTGATGGCAAATCCATGCAATCGTAGGGATTGGTGGAACAGCATTTAAAGAGAAGCACATTGACAAGTGTAGAGAAACTTGTTTAAATCAACAAGGCACGTGTCAAGCAAAGACTAGCCTTTCTGGTCTGAAATCAATAGATCATAATCAAAATATTTGTTTGGCTTATAGAATGATGCAATTACTGTACGCCTAGGGCTGTTGTGGTGACCATATAACCGCCACAACAGCAGTCACAAGTCATGAAGGCAGTCAAATTCCACATGACCATTTAGTCACGGTAATTAGGCTTCTCCAAGCTCTGATGCTCGTGATGGTTATTAGTAGCCTACCAAACTTGCTAACTGCCTGGTACTCAGCACTCCATTGTCCCTCTAATCACTCTGACATCAATGCAAATGTAATCGAAAATCTGATCAAACACTTCATGAGAACCCATGAGCTCCTGTTGTGCAACATTTCAATAGGCTATGCAATTGTGCGAGAAAACAGAGTGATGGCCTCTACTAAAAATAGGAGGATCAGCTTTCTATAGGCTAGGCCTACTATATTTATTTCTCAACTTTCCTAATATTAAGCACATTGCTTATATTTACAACAGGAGTATAGCCTACCTGGCTGGCATGAAAATAAACCATGAGGAAAAGTGTCCTCCATTCGCTATTTAAGTGCATAGATGACATGTATTTCTTCCCTGACCCTGTTTTGAGACAGGTACATGATAATGGTCTATTCTAAATCAAGACAAATTTCACACATACATTATTTAGTATATGTAAAGACAATATTAAATCAAGAATAGTCTAATGGGTGACAATACTAGCCTATCACTTGTAAATTATATATTATCGTTTGTGAATGATGCCCAGCATAAGAAACAATGCCTTTTTTTTGCGACTTTTTCAAATCATAGTCACACACTTCATGTAGCCTATGCCATAGACCTATATGTTTTGATAAGGTTTGTATCACAACTAAAGTGGCCAAATAACTTCTTACAATTAAGCACATTAATCCGCTTTACAAGGGGTGTAGAGCCTAACTCAACTAAAATAAAATTCAAAGCAGCGCGTTAGTGTCAAGTTTGGGGAAGATAATGTCACCGTAAAAATGCTTTTATAATAAAAGCATAAAATGCATAATTGCATTTGCGGTCACTTTTGATAATGGTGTTTTCCACTAATGGAACATTCGTGCCTATAGCCTACTACCATGTGCGCATTGCTGCACTTATAATGTGAAGAAATAGCCTAATAGTTTATCAACATTTTTAGCTAAACGTTCTGATCTGTTGCGTCAGCCACATTGCGTAAAAAAGTGGTTGTATTAATTTGGGATCTATCACATCCCACAACTTTCCCAGACTATGTTTGGAATATTTATTTATTGCACAGAATAGAATAGGTTGACCTTTGTACTATTGGAGATTGACATAGGCTAGTGCTTTTCCTGTTCGTTAGGCCTACTCATATTGTTGGCTGACGAAAAGTAAATGTGGACAGTCCTTCCAATATCTTCAATATGCACCTCGGAATTGGATAAGGACGCGCACAGTTGCGTCTGTCTTCACTTGTAGCCTATGAGAAAGACCCGATCACGTGATGGAGCACGCAGTTCTCAGGGAGAAGTGCACAATGATTTTTTTAGGGTGCATTCCGGCCTCACAAAGGGGATGCCATCGTGTAATTATAGGCATTATCAAGTGCTTGTCAAATTGTGAATGAGTGACTGATGAAGTGTGTACAGCCTGAGCAAAAAAACAAATCAGAGCTGATGCCTTTCAATCGACTTTTTTCAAATCGCCATCGCATCATGCAGCCTTGGAATGTATTAAACATCAAAACATATTGCCCAATGTTTGTAAAACATCTAAAGTTGCATAAATAACTCTAAATTAAGCAAATAGAATTACCTGTTTCTTTGTTAACCGCTCAACACAGAATAGCTACATGTGAACACTCCCTCAAATCGCTTGGAGAAAATATCCTTTCTATTTTATTCAGCTTTGTTAAATTGTATTCTTCATACTATAAAATAATGCCATGGAATTCTAACCAAATGTTGTCTGCTAAATGAACTAGTGTAGCCCACAGCCATATGGCATAGACAGATCAGGACCTAACATAGACAACTCAGAGTATGCTATTCTGTTCTTCTGAAATAGACTACATTTTCTTCATATCATGTATCTTTAGACCTGTGTAAAATAAATAATGGATTTATTGTGATGGTGTAGGCTATATTACATGGATGTATTGTGATGGTGTAGACTATATTACATGGATGTAGTGTGAAGGTGTAGGCTATATTACATGGATGTATTGTGATGGTGTAGGCTATATTACATGGATGTAGTGTGATGGTGTAGGCTATATTACATGGATGTAGTGTGAAGGTGTAGGCTATATTACATGGATGTAGTGTGAAGGTGTAGGCTATATTACATGGATGTATTGTGATGGTGTAGGCTATATTACATTGATGTAGTGTGAAGGTGTAGGCTATATTACATGGATTTATTAGACTTTAAAAAAATGTAGATGTTCCTAAAGGTCTGCATCAGTGGCTTGTAGGCTGTGTGTGGAAGCCAGGAGATGCTAAATTTGTTTATGTTAATTACCGTTCAATTACCGTGAGACGGACAGTTATTTGCTTGACGATCACCGGCTGACAACATTTTGTGACCTCCACAGCCTTATGTACGTCGTGATTTATACATGTATTTATTACAAATATTACAAGATGAAATAAATCTCGAGATGCACCATAGGAAGTCTAGCGGTTAGAGAGGCGAGCCAGCGACCGGAGCGTTGCCAGTTCGAATCCCAGGTCCAATGGGGAAAATCCGGTGGGAAGTGAACTGGCAATCGGAGGGTTGCTGGTATCAAATCCTAGATGCCATTTGCTTTGATCAAGGCACTTAACCCTCCACAACTACAGCTCCCCTGGCGCCCAGTGTGGCAAGCCCCCCCCTCTCCAAAACCTGTATGTATACAGGTAACTACCAAAATAACGGAAACACTTGAGTAAATGAGGGATACAAAGTATATTGAAAACAGGCACTTCTACATAGGTGTGCTTCATGATTTAATTAAGCAATTAACATCACATCGTGCTTAGGATCATGTATAAAATTGCCTAGTTGCCTATTATTTTGGCTACCATGGCTAGAAGAGATCTCAGTGACTTTGAAAGAGGGGTCTCAAAGGAGGATAGGGGGTTTAAAGGGTGTGTCTCAGTCATCAGATCTCAACCCAATTGAACACTTATGGTAGATTCTGAAGAGGCGCATGAGACAGCGTTTTCTATCACCCTCAACAAAACACAAAGTTATGGAATTTCTCGTGGAAGAATGGTGTCGCATCCCTCCAATAGAGTTCCAGACACTTGTAGAATCTATACCGAGGAGCATTGAAGCTGTTCTGGCGGCTCGTGGTAGCTCAATGCCCGATTAAGATACGTTTTTTGCAGTTACCTTTATGTGTTGCTGCGTTTATAATAACTGGGAACTTGGAAATCTCCGACTTCAAGACAACTGGGAACTGACTGGGAAAATTGTTTGTATTGAATTCCAAGTCGGAAACTCTGGCATCCTTCTAGTGGTGCTTTCAAGATAACTGGGAACTCTGAAAAAACAAGGTAGAATCATGACACCAGCGATCTTCAAGTCAGAGCTGTAGAAAGAGGGCAGAGTTCTCAACTGGGTATTCCTTAGTTGGATGACCATCCAAAACAATTTTTCCCCAGTTAGAGCTATTTCGAGCTATGAAGAGTTCCCCAGTTGTCTTGAACACGGCATATAACTCTGACTTTCCTGACGTCATGATTCGACCTGGTTTTTCCAGAGTTCCCAACTTGTCTTGAGAGCACCATATTCTTTCAGAAGGGTCGGGTTGGGTTAAAGGCTGAAGTCAAATTTCGGTTGTACTTTGTGTGCAATTGACCAATAAAGATCTAAATCTCTATTACAAGAATGTCTAAATGGAGAAAACTCTATCCCTATTAAAAAAAAAGGTGTGTATCAATTTAACCTTTTGTTTCTTGAAAATAATTTAATCGCTGATATCAAATATAAGGGCCTTATGCTTCCAAAATCATACTGCAAGCAATGTGTATGGACCAAGTATCAGAGCTCTTAACAAAACTCCCCAATACAGAAGACACCTTGGTCCAATTACTCTTATGTGTAATGTAATGGCACTGAGTGTCATGATTATGGTCCAATTACTCTTATGTGTAATGTAATGGCACTGAGTGTCATGATCATGGTCCAATTACTCTTATGTGTAATGTAATAGCACTGAGTGTCATGATCAAGGGCAATGTTAGTTATACACACACACACACACACACACTTTTGTCTTATAAAGTCATCATGACATTATGTCATATTGCAGATTTTAATGTGCAGCTTTGAAATATAGTCTAATGATTGAACTGGACATCACATTAATTTGACCTCAATGCTCGATAATTATGCTGAGGCATGGGTTCTCGACCCTGTAACCTTTACAGTGGAATGACGCGTGATGCTTTTTACGTAGCTACTCCACCCAAGCAGACCTGTCACAGTGCTGTTGTGAAGAAAATCGAATCGGACTGGTAGAGAGGGGAAGGCATCCAGTGCCTGCCATTGCAGTGCGGCTGCTTTGGAGCCACGCCAGACGATTTATTCATTATTTTCCTAAAAGGATTTCACCCATACATTGTAAGGACCAGTACACCGAATAAGGTGAATACATATGGATTTCATGTGATATGCTTTAGCTAGAGAGAGAGAGAAGCCAGTGTGTGTAGTCCCGCTGTGGACTGCGATTAGCGAGAGCATACACACTACCACTCGTTTATCTCGCTAGCTAGCTTACTAAACTAGCTAACGTTACCTGACTAGGCTTAGCCAAACGACATTTTAAAATACAATTGTTTTCATGTTGATTAACCAACGGTCGAGGAGATCAAAACACTTGGCGTGGCGTGTTGAAAGTGGCGCTAGGAGACGAGGTGTTGCTGTTGTATAGCCAGGACAGCTCGCTTCACCGGCAGTAACAAAATGTCGGCGACCCCGGTTCCTTAGAACCGAAGGTAGCTCCGCTAGCTGTTAACTGTTTGTGGCAATAAATCATACCAAAGACGCCCCTCATAATGCATGGTGCTTGAATTATGGCACAATAGCGTTACTCAGTTCCAGCAGTCTATGTGGAAGGTCTTACCCCCAGAGTCAAGCACCTGTCTCACTCGGCTTGATACTATCTGACGTCGGTGTTGTTGCTCATGTCAGCTGGTGAGTTAACGGTACGCTAAGGAATTGCGGTTGGTAGCTAATATAGAGTAACGTTAGCTGTCTGGCTGCATATTAAAGGCAGCAACGAATGAAAACAAGAACTTTACCTATGTCATGTTTTAGCGTGCTACATTGTATACATATACTGAGTTGGTAAGTGACATTGTAGCTATATAAACGAATAAACGAGTAAATATAGCGTCGTCGGTAAGAACAGGTTAGCTAAGGTTAACAAGCCGGCTTAAGTTACACACAGCCAGCTGTTTAAATCACTATGAGCTAGTGATGTTTGTTAATGGATCTTTTCTATATGGCAAGCAAGTTAAGTCTAACTACCTCCATCTCCGACCTGTTGAATATAAGGTTAGATGTCCAGGCAGCATCTGTCGTCGGTAGCCACCATCAAATATATAACTACCTGTCCTTTTATCTTGAGGACAAGAAGCTAGACGGGACTTGTGATTTTGACCTTTTGACTTTGGTTTGGTGTGAACTTGAAGGGGTTTCTTACTGCTTAGTACTGTGCTATTCTCCATCCCTTTTCCTGATATCAACTTCAGGGTCATACATCATTGCCTGTGACTCACTGTCGTTTCCTTTTTGCCAGCCTTGCGTTAACCACCGCATAGAAATGACCCCTTGGAGGTGTGTATAGATAACATGGTAACGACACCTGTATTTATTGCTCTTTGTCACACAAGCAGAATGAACCACCAATATGGAAAGCAACCACGAACTTGTCATCCTATGCTTTTGCTTAGATTATTTTAGATTGAACTGGTGATAAAGCACTGAAAACCAAAAGAATAGCCAACATTATACACATTTCAAAAGTAAACATCATTTTATTCCATTCTCTGCTGTACCATCAATAACATTTTAGTGCATAACCTTGGTGACTTTTGTTATCCCCCTCTGCAAAAGTTTATTTGAGCAAAAGTGTTGGTACTTACAGTTGCAGAATGATTTTGTTTGTATTTTTTGTCTAAGCCCTTTAACCACAGTAATGGAGTTGTCATGTTTCATTTTTCAATCTCATAAATAAGTAAACAACGGTTGACCTTCACAGCAGGAATAGAGACTGGGGAGCATTGGATTAGCAATGTCTTCCAAATGGGCTGCTTTTATTCATTTCATTGTCATCTCAATATGACTGACTAAGTATGTTTGTCCTTAATAAGCATAGACAAACATTTGCAGTAGAATGAACCGTACTGAAGGACTCAGTGACTTTCAACGTGGCACCGTCAGTTTGTCAGTTTGTCAAATTTCTGCCCTGCTAGAGCTGCCCCGGTCAACTGTAAGTGCTGTTATTGTGAAGTGGAAACGTCTAAGAGCAACAACAGCTCGGCCGCAAAGTGGTAGACCACACAAGCTGACAGAATGTGACCGCTGAGAGCTGAAGCACGTAGCGCGTAAAAAAAAAGAAGAAAAAGTGTCTCCACGGTTGCAAAGCTCACGGTTGTATTCGGCGCATGCCTGCCTAATAAGCATTTCTAGGCATTAGAGCCTTGATTGGTTGTGTGCAATGTCTATTTTAGATCAGTTTCTGATGCTCGGTTGGTTCCCTGGTATACACTTATTTAAAACTAGTTGGATCAACTAGTTGGATATTTCTTGATTTAGCTGTTTCTTAATTTAGCAGACCGGTAGATTGAAATTGAAGGAGTCTTAATGGTTTATTTGAAGGTTTCCTGTCTCATTATTTTGTGCGGACTGAGTCTCTACCTGCTGGAGAAGAACACACACGTTCACCCTCTCTCACATACACGTTCACCCTCTCTCACACACACGTTCACCCTCTCTCACACACAGTGAAGGTAGAAAGGATGTTTGCTTCTCTATTCAGGAAGATGTTGAATTGAGGAGACGTCTAGCTGCTTCACCTCACTCTGAGGTTGATTTGAAGAGTTCTGAAAAGACACTGCATTCCAACCCAGTGTGGTCAGACTTGTCTCTGTGTCTCTGTCTCTCGCTCGCTCTCTCTCTGTCTCTCGCTCGCTCTCTCTCTGTCTCTCGCTCGCTCTCTCTCTGTCTCTCGCTCGCTCTCTCTCTGTCTCTCGCTCGCTCTCTGTCTCTCGCTCGCTCTCTGTCGCTCGCTCGCTCTCTGTCGCTCGCTCGCTCTCTGTCTCTCGCTCGCTCTCTGTCTCTCGCTCGCTCTCTGTCTCTCGCTCGCTCTCTCTCTGTCACTCTCTGTCTCTCTCGCGCTCTTTCTCTCTCGCTCTTTCTCTCTTTTGCTCGCTCTTTCTCTCTTTCGCTTGCTCTCTGTCTCTCGCTCACGCTCTGTCTCTCGCTCTGTCTCTCTCGCGCTCTGTCTCTGTCTCTCTCGCGCTCTTTTTCTCTGTCTCTCTCTCGCTCTTTGTCTCTGTCTCTCTCTCGCTCTTTGTCTCTGTCTCTCTCTCGCTCTTTGTCTCTGTCTCTCTCTCGCTCTTTGTCTCAGTCTGTTTCACTCTCTCTCTCTCCTTCCTTTCCACTCTCTCCTTTAGCGGATTCTGTTACTATTCAGCACAAAGGTATAGAGGACTGAAATGTTTCATCTTCACAGTACAGTGCACCCCCAGGCTCCAATGAAGTGACATTTTTAAAATTATTTATAAAAATAGAAGCTTAACTAATTACAAATGTAACACCCACCCATGGTACCTTCTGTTATCTCATGGCTAAAGGAAAGCTCTCACAGTTCAGTGTTAGACTACTGTCATACTGTTAGCCTATATTGGGTGTTGATTTGACCTCACATTGACCTCTCACCCAGGCCAGCCTAGTTGAGTCTAGCTAAACATTTGTATGTTGATCACACAATGACTGTAGCTAGCCCAGGTCGGTTCAGCCCAGGTCGGTTCAGCCCAGGTCGGTTCAGCCCAGGTCGGTTCAGCCCAGGTCGGTTCAGCCCAGGTCGGTTCAGCCCAGGTCGGTTCAGTCCAGGTAAACAGTAAGTCAAATCTAATTTTATTGGTCACATACACATGGTTAGCAGATGTTAATGCGAGTGTAGCGAAATGCTTGTGCTTCTAGTTCCGACCGTGCAGTAATATCTAACAAGTAATCTAACAATTTCAGAACAACTACCTCATACACACACAAGTGTAAAGGAATGATTAAGAATATGTACATATAAATATACGGATGAGTGATGGCCGAACGGCATAGGCAAGATGCAGTAGCTAGTAATTATTGGTTGTTGATCTCACCTTACACTGTAACCTTGCTAACTATACTAGCATGCATAAGCCCAGCCAGTGGCAGTCACTGTAGACAGCTTTCCCAGCCAGTTCAGTTCAGTAGTCTAGGTAAAACCACAAGTTTAACCTTTGAAGGAGTTACTAAGTTCAAGCTAGACTACATCAGGCTCTCACACTTTACTGTAGCCGTGCTTCCCCTGGCAACCAGTGTCAGTCCAGGTCAACGTTAGCTAGTGAAACCACTAAGCTAGACTACATCAGATCAGGCAAGCTTTTAGCCTTTATTGGCTGTTGACATTTTGACACGCTGTAGTCAGCTTCCCCAGCCCGGGTTGAATCAGTCCAAGTAAGCAGTAGCTAGTAAATCGACTAGCCTATCCTTAATGGGGTTAATGAGCATTGGCGCTTCACTTCCTGGTACCTGGTGTAGTATTACCTGCCTGATGTCGCCTTCTGCTGGAGCACTGCCAATATTCTATCTCGTGTTTTTACAAACTGACGCGCTGACAGGCTCTGCCTAGTGTACCTAGGTATTTACCACCATCAAATCACATTTTATTTGTCACATGCTCTGAATACAAGACCTTACAGTGAAATTATTATTTACGAGCCCTTAACCAACAACGCAGTTTTAAGAAAAATAAGTGTTATGTAAAAAAATAAAAATAATAATAAAAGTAACAAATAATTAAACAGCAGCAGTAAAATAACAATAGCGAGGCTATATACAGGGGGTCCCGGTACAGAGTCAATGTGCGGAGGCACCGGTTAGTCGAGGTAATTTGAGGTAATATGTACATAGGACTCAAAGGAAAGGTTATCGGTCCACTGGATGTGGAAGGCGACCCAAAGTCAAGCAGGTTGATTTCTCTGACTGTAGGCTATGTTGCTGTATTATAGAAGACTGACTCATTCAAGGATGTGAATAAGCACTGCCTTACAGTACACAGTGAGTCATAGTGCGGGGATTACCAGGCAGGCACTATAGGTCTACTGGATCTCCCATCAACAGTATAATTATTATAGATCTGCCTGCCTGCTGGCAACCCTGGACTGGCTAGCAGCTCACCCTTCAATAAATCAAGACTCATCGTGAATCTATCGCCCAGACTTTTGTGACGACTCCGAGGCGTGGAAGAAAGCACTATCATGGGCCAAGAGAGGGGCCTGCCGTCTCTTGGTAAATAGCCTGCATCTACCATCCTATGATCGATTCAATTTCACCATTTGAATGAATCTCCCTTTGTAAGGGTGGAGACTACAGGTTATATACCTGGCTTTTTAAATCGCCACATAGGGCCTATCGTTTCTCATTGCATCCTTTTTGGTCTTCACTTCAAATCAGTGAAAGGGGGAGAAGACAGACACACACGCTTATCAACACATTAATGCTCTCTGTGTGGTCTACTGATATGTCCCACTGGGTTGATTGAGTTCAGCAGCTGCTTGTGATTACCTGGCACATGTGGCGCATAACAGGCAGACTCCCCGGCTCTCTATTTAGCATCACTGTACTGACCCTCTACGTCCAGTCCTCCTCACTGGCTGGATACTGGAAATACACTGAACAAAAAATATTAACACAACATGTAATGTGTTGGTTTCATGAGCTGAATTAAAAGATCCCAGAAATGTTCCATACTCACAAAAAAAGCTTATTTCTCTCCAATGTTGTGCACAAATTTGTTTACATCCCTGTTAGTGAGCAGTTCTCCTTTGTCAAGATAATCCATCCACCTGACAGGTGTGGCATATCAAGAAGCTGATTAAACAGCATGAGCAATTACACAGGTGCACCTTGTGCTGAGGACAATAAAAGGCCACTCTAAAATGCGCAGTTTTGTCACACAGCACAATGCCACAGATGTCTCAAGTTTTGAGAGTGCCTGCAATTGGCATGCTGACTGTAGAAATGTCTACCAGAGCTGTTGCCAGATAATTGAATGTTCCATAAGCCTCCTCCAATGTCGTTTTAGAGAATTTGGCACTACGTCCAACTGGCCTCACAACGTGTAACCAAGCCAGCACAGGGCCCCCACATCCGGCTTCTTCACCTGTTGGATCGTCTGAGACCAGCCACCCGGACAGCTGATGAAACTGTGGGTTTGCACAACCAAATATTATCTACACAAACTGTCAGAAACCGTCTCAGGGAAGCTCATCTACGTGCTCGTTGTCCTCACCAGGGTCTTGACCTGACTGCAGTTCGGCGTCGTAACCGACTTCTTCAGTAGGAAAATGTTCACCTTCGATGACCACTGGCATGCTGGAGAAGTGTGCTCTTCACGGATGAATCCCGGTTTCAACTGTACGGCGTCGTGTGTGGGAGAGGGGTTTGCTGATGTCAACATTTGACTGGTACTGTGTATTTTATTTTATGGCACACTTATTCACGCCCTTCTCAGTGAACTAATCGCCGAGACTAAAAGGCTCTGCGTGGTCAATCCAAAAGTACAGCATTTACTGCGATGCCCCCCCCGCAGAGCTGTTGTGAAGGACGTGAGTTTGTGTTTATACAGGACCACCCGCCCTCCCCTACGGTCAACCAATCATGTCAATGAGCTAGACGGCGCCCTCCGCATAAAGGGTACAACATTTGAGAGGCGCAACGGCGTTGAGGTACGGAGCTGAATGTCTCCGGAGTCACACCTAGGGCTGTGACGTCATGGAATGTTGTCAGCCGGTGATCAACAAGCAAATAACTGTCGGTCTCACGGTAATTGACCGTTAATTAACATAAACCCATGTAGCATCTCCTGGCTTCCACACAGCCTACACGCCACTGATGCAGACCTTTAGAACATCTAAAGTCTAATAAATCCATGTAATATAGCCTACACCTTCACAATAAATCCATGTAATATAACCTACACCTTCACAATAAATCCATGTAATATAGCCTACACCTTCGCAATAAATCCATGTAATATAGCCTACACCATCACAATACATCCATTATTTATTTTACACAGGTCTAAATATACATATGAAGAAAATGTAGTCTATTTCAGAAGAACAGAATAGCATACTCTGAGTTGTCTATGTTAGGTCCTGATCTGTCAAATGCCATATGGCTGTGGGCTACACTAGTTAATTTAGCAGACAACATTTGGTTAGAATTCCATGGCATTATTTTATAGTATGAAGAATACAATTGAACAAAGCTGAATAAAATAGAAAGGATATTTTCTCCAAATGATTTGAGGAAGTGTTCACTTGTAGCTATACTGTGTTGAGCGTTTAACAAAGAAACAGGTACTTCTATTTGCTTAATTCAGAGTTATTTATGCAACTTTAGATGTGATATAAACATTGGGCTATATGTATAGATTGTTTAATGCATTCTAAGGCTGCATGGCGTGACTGATGATTTGTGACTGAAGTCACATGAAAGGCATGAGCTCTGCTTTGTTTCTTTCGCAGGCTTCAAACACTTTATCAGTCTCACATTCACAATTTGACATCCCCCTTGTGTGACCGTTGTGCCCTTGGGCTGAATATAATAGTTACAATTCACTTCGCCCGGCTGCCGAACGCCGTGCTACGAAGCACAGCTCACTCACATGGCTCTCTCTCATATCTAAATTCTTATTAGTCTATGCTCGTCCCGTGACGTCCCCGATGGACACATCCGGGATGTAACTGCAGGCGTCCTTCTTATCGAATTCTGAGGCGCATATCTTCAAGCTGAAGAGAGTGAGAGAGAGAAGGAAAAACAAAGAGGGAAACTTGGAGAAGTTCACTGTACATTTGACAGTCTAAGAAAAGGTGTGTGGCACACTGCATGTAAAACATTCAACGCCAATACTCCAAACTGAGAGAATTAAAAGAGAATCTGCGGAAAGAGGAGATCATCGTGCATATTGACTTTGCAGAGAACTCAGGGGCGCAACTTTCACTGGGGACGGGGTGGGGGACATGTCCCCCTCACATTCAGAAAATGTTTTTTTGTCCCCTCCCAGTTTTATCATTTGAAAGTGATACAAAATGAGGCAACGGTGTGTGGGGTACGCTGTTTGGAGTGTTTATCCGACTGGATAAAACAAATTAGAATTATTCCCCCCCCCCATTTCTAAAACCAACGTTGTGCCACTGAGAGAACTAGCTGTGTAAATACACCATTGAAATCCAGGCAGTTCACTTTGGTGATTCTCACATGCAGGTGACCCTCCACTGTGTTATGTTGGACATACCACAAATGATACCGTTTCCCTTTGCTCACTGAGCTCTTCTATGCGGATGACCCCTCTGCAATCTGGGCTCATCTCTCAAAAACACTGGCCTACTTCCATGAACTCTGCCCACTTTTGGTATCTTACTTTTGCTTAAATTAATTAAATGTTCTACAATGGTTGTTGTTCAAAATGTTTGCAATAAAATATTGTTTTCCTAAGTTTTTTTACACATGTCATTTCCACCCACACCTTGTCATTTCCACCCACACCCATATTTTTAGGTAAATTAGTATATTATGTATAATATACATTGATTGAGTTGTTTTTAGATAGGGAAATCATATGCTTGTTATCATAATCTCACAAAAAGGTTGGGTGGAAATGTCTTATTTTTTTATGATAAATAAATATTTTCAGCTCTTCACAAAGGCAAGTTTATACATTCAGAGGCGATATGTTGAATGATTCATTTGAGGAAAACCTTAAAAAGCACTTAATATAATATTCAATACAAGTTCATGTACAAATGTATAAGAAATGTCATACAATTATTTTATATGATATTTTCATTTTCAACTAAAGTGGATGTTTAATAATGATGTGATGGAAATGACATTTGTCTATGGCTGTCTGAGAAAAACGACAAAAATATATAAATTCCTGAATAGTACGATCGCAGCCATTATCAGGTATTATTTCTAGACAAATCAAGGACGATTATAATACTGGTACAATGGTGTTTCAATACATTTTAATTTCTGAAAGCTTGCCGGGCCAAAGTGCCTGAAGTTGCAGAATCACCCATCTATAGCATCCCACAACTGTCCCAGAGTAGCCTAGTGGCAGGTAGCCTAGTAGTGGCAGGTAGCCTAGTAGTGGCAGGTAGCCTAGTAGTGGCAGGTAGCCTAGTAGTGGCAGGTAGCCTAGCAGTGGCAGGTAGCCTAGCAGTGGCAGGTAGCCTAGCAGTGGCAGGTAGCCTAGCAGTGGCAGGTAGCCTAGCAGTGGCAGGTAGCCTAGCAGTGGCAGGTAGCCTAGCAGTGGCAGGTAGCCTAGCAGTGGCAGGTAGCCTAGCAGTGGCAGGTAGCCTAGCAGTGGCAGGTAGCCTAGCAGTGGCAGGTAGCCTAGCAGTGGCAGGTAGCCTAGCAGTGGCAGGTAGCCTAGTGGTTAGAGCGTTGGGCCAGTTGCCGAAAGGTTGCTAGATCGAATCCCCAAGCTGACAAGGTAAAAATATGTCGTTCTGCCCCTGAACAAGGCAGTCAACCCACTGTTCCCCGATAGGCCGTCATTGTAAATAAGAATTTGTTCTTAACTGTCTTGCCTAAAGGTTACATGTTTTGAATATTTCTTTCTCACACAAAGGGTCATCTTTTATACTATGAGGGGATAGTATTCATGTATTCAGACCCCTTCACTTTTCCCACATTTTGTTAAGTTACAGCCTTATTCTAAAATGGATCAAAAAAATAGGTTGATTTGATTTATTTTAGTCCCGGTGACTGGCAGTTAGCACAGCAGCAGGACGGTGTGGCGAGGGAGGCAGCAGGACGGTGTGGAGAGGGAGGCAGCAGGACGGTGTGGAGAGGGAGGCAGCAGGACGGTGTGGAGAGGGAGGCAGCAGGACGGTGTGGAGAGGGAGGCAGCATGGAGAGGGAGGCAGCAGGACGGTGTGGAGAGGGAGGCAGCAGGACGGTGTGGAGAGGGAGGCAGCATGGAGAGGGAGGCAGCATGGAGAGGGAGGCAGCATGGAGAGGACGGCAGCATGGAGAGGGAGGCAGCAGGACGGTGTGGAGAGGGAGGCAGCATGGAGAGGACGGCAGCATGGAGAGGGAAGCAGTAGGACGGTGTGGAGAGGGAGGCAGCATGGAGAGGACGGCAGCATGGAGAGGGAGGCAGCATGGAGAGGGAGGCAGCAGGACGATGTGGAGAGGGAGGCAGCATGGAGAGGGAGGCAGCAGGACGATGTGGAGAGGGAGGCAGCATGGAGAGGGAGGCAGCAGGACGATGTGGAGAGGGAGGCAGCATGGAGAGGGAGGCAGCAGGACGATGTGGAGAGGGAGGCAGCATGGAGAGGGAGGCAGCAGGACGATGTGGAGAGGGAGGCAGCATGGAGAGGGAGGCAGCAGGACGATGTCGAGAGAAAGGCAGCAGGACGATGTCGAGAGAAAGGCAGCAGGACGGTGGCGAGAGGGGGCAGCATGGAGAGGGAGGCGGCGTGGAGAGGGAGGCGGCGTGGAGAGGGAGGCGGCGTGGAGAGGGAGGCGGCGTGGAGAGGGAGGCGGCGTGGAGAGGGAGGCGGCGTGGAGAGGGAGGCGGCGTGGAGAGGGAGGCGGCGTGGAGAGGGAGGCGGCGTGGAGAGGGAGGCGGCGTGGAGAGGGAGGCGGCGTGGAGAGGGAGGCGGCGTGGAGAGGGAGGCGGCGTGGAGAGGGAGGCGGCGTGGAGAGGGAGGCGGCGTGGAGAGGGAGGCGGCAGGACGGCGTGGAGAGGGAGGCGGCAGGACGGCGTGGAGAGGGAGGCGGCAGGACGGCGTGGAGAGGGAGGCGGCAGGACGGCGTGGAGAGGGAGGCGGCAGGACGGCGTGGAGAGGGAGGCAGCAGGACGGCGTGGAGAGGGAGGCAGCAGGACGGTGTGGAGAGGAAGGCAGCTGTGGCATGTGTCTCCATTATCTCTCTGCAGTGATAAACACTGGAGTCTCGTTGGCAGTTTAGGAGTGTAGCCCGAGTGCTATCAGGCACAACCATAGACTACTATGTACTGTAATGCAGCACCCCAGGAGGTTATACTATAGTACCGTAATGCAGCACCCCAAGAGGTTATACTATAGTACTGTAATGCAGCACCCCAGGAGGTTATACTATAGTACTGTAATGCAGCACCCCAAGAGGTTATACTATAGTACTGTAATGCAGCACCCCAGGAGGTTATACTATAGTACTGTAATGCAGCACCCCAGGAGGTTATACTATAGTACTGTAATGCAGCACCCCAGGAGGTTATACTATAGTACTGTAATGCAGCACCCCAAGAGGTTATACTATAGTACTGTAATGCAGCACCCCAGGAGGTTATACTATAGTACTGTAATGCAGCACCCCAGGAGGTTATACTATAGTACTGTAATGCAGCACCCCAGGAGGTTATACTATAGTACTGTAATGCAGCACCCCAGGAGGTTATACTATAGTACTGTAATGCAGCACCCCAAGAGGTTATACTATAGTACTGTAATGCAGCACCCCAGGAGGTTATACTATAGTACTGTAATGCAGCACCCCAGGAGGCTATACTATAGTACTGTAATGCAGCACCCCAAGAGGTTATACTATAGTACTGTAATGCAGCACCCCAGGAGGCTATACTATAGTACTGTAATGCAGCACCCCAGGAGGTTATACTATAGTACTGTAATGCAGCACCCCAGGAGGTTATACTATAGTACTGTAATGCAGCACCCCAGGAGGCTATACTATAGTACTGTAATGCAGCACCCCAAGAGGTTATACTATAGTACTGTAATGCAGCACCCCAGGAGGTTATACTATAGTACTGTAATGCAGCACCCCAGGAGGTTATACTATAGTACTGTAATGCAGCACCCCAAGAGGTTATACTATAGTACTGTAATGCAGCACCCCAGGAGGTTATACAATAGTACTGTAATGCAGCACCCCAAGAGGTTATACTATAGTACTGTAATGCAGCACCCCAAGAGGTTATACTATAGTACTGTAATGCAGCACCCCAAGAGGTTATACTATAGTACTGTAATGCAGCACCCCAGGAGGTTATACTATAGTACTGTAATGCAGCACCCCAAGAGGTTATACTATAGTACTGTAATGCAGCACCCCAAGTTCCTACTGTGTGTGTGTGTGTGTGTGTGTGTGTGTGTGTGTGTGTGTGTGTGTGTGTGTGTGTGTTTGTTTGTGAGCTCTCTAGTCCCACTTCTGATGCTGCGAGGGTTAAGTCCGATACAGCAGTTTCCACTGCGGTGCAGATGGCTTTGCTGTTCTGTTCACTAGCGAGGGAGGGAGGGAGGGAGACTGAAAGAGAGAGGTGAGGGAGGGAGACTGAAAGAGAGAGGTGAGGGAGGGAGACTGAAAGAGAGAGGTGAGGGAGGGAGACTGAAAGAGAGAGGTGAGGGAGGGAGACTGAAAGAGAGAGGTGAGGGAGGGAGACTGAAAGAGAGAGGTGAGGGAGGGAGACTGAAAGAGAGAGGTGAGGGAGGGAGACTGAAAGAGAGAGGTGAGGGAGGGAGACTGAAAGAGAGGGAGGGAGGGAGACTGAAAGAGAGGGAGGGAGGGAGACTGAAAGAGAGGGAGGGAGAGACACTGAAAGAGGGGAGGGAGACTGAAAGAGAGAGGGAGGGAGAGAGACTGAAAGAGAGAGGGAGGGAGAGAGACTGAAAGAGAGGGAGGGAGGGAGAGAGACTGAAAGAGAGGGAGGGAGGGAGAGAGACTGAAAGAGAGGGAGGGAGGGAGAGAGACTGAAAGAGAGGGAGGGAGGGAGAGAGACTGAAAGAGAGGGAGGGAGGGAGAGAGACTGAAAGAGAGGGAGGGAGGGAGAGAGACTGAAAGAGAGGGAGGGAGGGAGAGAGACTGAAAGAGAGGGAGGGAGGGAGAGAGACTGAAAGAGAGGGAGGGAGGGAGAGAGACTGAGAGGGAGGGAGGGAGAGAGACTGAAAGAGAGGGAGGGAGGGAGAGAGACTGAAAGAGAGGGAGGGAGGGAGAGAGACTGAAAGAGAGGGAGGGAGGGAGAGAGACTGAAAGAGAGGGAGGGAGGGAGAGAGACTGAAAGAGAGGGAGGGAGGGAGAGAGACTGAAAGAGAGGGAGGGAGGGAGAGAGATTGAAAGAGAGGGAGGGAGGGAGAGAGACTGAAAGAGAGGGAGGGAGGGAGAGAGACTGAAAGAGAGGGAGGGAGGGAGAGAGACTGAAAGAGAGGGAGGGAGGGAGAGAGACTGAAAGAGAGGGAGGGAGGGAGAGAGACTGAAAGAGAGGGAGGGAGGGAGAGAGACTGAAAGAGAGGGAGGGAGGGAGAGAGACTGAAAGAGAGGGAGGGAGGGAGAGAGACTGAAAGAGAGGGAGGGAGGGAGAGAGACTGAAAGAGAGGGAGGGAGGGAGAGAGACTGAAAGAGAGGGAGGGAGGGAGAGAGACTGAAAGAGAGGGAGGGAGGGAGAGAGACTGAAAGAGTGGGAGGGAGAGAGACTGAAAGAGAGGGAGGGAGAGAGACTGAGAGGGAGGGAGAGAGACTGAAAGAGAGGGAGGGAGAGAGACTGAAAGAGAGGGAGGGAGAGAGACTGAAAGAGAGAGGGAGGGAGAGAGACTGAAAGAGGGAGGGAGAGAGACTGAAAGAGAGGGAGGGAGAGAGACTGAAAGAGAGGGAGGGAGGGAGAGAGGTGTTAGAATGGAAAGTACAGAACCATATGTAACATATTTAGAGAGGGATTGAGTTGGAGTTGACTTTTCTCTGATTACGGGATTTCGTCCCATCGTAACTCCTCACCTGTGCCTCTCCACTATAGAATCTATAGATAGCCAGTTGTGTCAGTCAGAGGAAGGAAGGGAGGGGCCGTGTGAGTGTTCTCTCTGCTCCTATTGGTTACGAGGCATCACGCACTACAGTACGGAGGCGGCGCCTGCTGCTGATGTGCGTCTGTAGGAATCTCCTGCTGTTGAGGAGGAGCAGCCAGAGCACTCTAGTTAAAAATACATCCAAATCCACGGAAATAGCAGAGCTGGAGGTGGGACTGGGGAGAGGTTTTTGTCAGGTGTCCTCTGTTTATCTGTGATGACCAGGATGAACTATTGCTGTAAGTACTGTACTCTGACTACTGACTAGCTCTATTTAGCTTAGCCAGTATTTAGCCTAGCTTCTCTACACAAATCAGTGTTGCTGCTTAGCCTAGGCCTAGCCGATCAGTCAGTAGGTTTACTGCTTGCTTATCAATATTGATTATTTGGAAAATTAATCTAATTCAGGTTTAGGCCAATCCTTGTGAGGAAAGAGAAAGCTCTTTATTCTATAACACCATTTTACTGACTGACTGTGATACTACTACTACTACTAATGCCGTTTTTGTTTGAATTACATGTACAGTATGTAATAGTTGTACGGTACATGTACAGTATGTGGTGTTGAATACATCATAGTAGTTGCCCAATGGTCTGCCGTTAACATTTATTCCAGTGTTAGGCTAATAAGATCTCATGACCTTCTACTGTATGAGCTGAATTGTAGGGCCTGTTTAGGTATAAAGAAATATATATATAAGTTATTTGATGAAACATTTAATTTGGCCTTACACGCTACCCAAACCAAAATAAATGTACACATACGTGTTATTCAATCATTGCACCCACACTGCTCGCTCGTGCCAACGAGCATCTGCGTTGCCAGGCGTTAAAATAGAAGTTGCTTCTATTTGTGACGCCGAACGCGATGCAAGTCCTGCCTCTCCCTTCTCCTCATTGGCTTTTAGAAGCATATACCCACGTGCCATCTCCTCATCTGTTATACCCACGTGCCATCTCCTCATCTGTTATACCCACGTGCCATCTCCTCATCTGTTATACCCACGTGCCATCTCCTCATCTGTTATACCCACGTGCCATCTCCTCATCTGTTATACCCACGTGCCATCTCCTCATCTGTTATACCCACGTGCCATCTCCTCATCTGTTATACCCACGTGCCATCTCCTCATCTGTTATACCCACGTGCCATCTCCTCATCTGTTATACCCACGTGCCATCTCCTCATCTGTTATACCCACGTGCCATCTCCTCATCTGTTATACCCACGTGCCATCTCCTCATCTGTTATACCCACGTGCCATCTCCTCATCTGTTATACCCACGAGCCATCTCCTCATCGGTTATACCCACGTGCCATCTCCTCATCTGTTATACCCACGAGCCATCTCCTCATCTGTTATACCCACGTGCCATCTCCTCATCTGTTATACCCACGTGCCATCTCCTCATCTGTTATACCCACGAGCCATCTCCTCATCTGTTATACCCACGAGCCATCTCCTCATCTGTTATACCCACGAGCCATCTCCTCATCTGTTATACCCACGAGCCATCTCCTCATCTGTTATACCCACGAGCCATCTCCTCATCTGTTATACCCACGAGCCATCTCCTCATCTGTTATACCCACGTGCCATCTCCTCATCTGTTATACCCACGTGCCATCTCCTCATCTGTTATACCCACGTGCCATCTCCTCATCGGTTATACCAACGTGCCATCTCCTCATCGGTTATACCCACGTGCCATCTCCTCATCGGTTATACCCACGTGCCATCTCCTCATCGGTTATACCCACGTGCCATCTCCTCATCGGTTATACCCACGAGCCATCTCCTCATCTGTTATACCCACGTGCCATCTCCTCATCGGTTATACAAACGTGCCATCTCCTCATCGGTTATACCCACGTGCCATCTCATCGGTTATACCCACGTGCCATCTCCTCATCTGGCTTTTAGAAGCATATACCCACGTGCCATCTCCTCATTGGTTATACCCACGTGCCATCTCCTCATTGGTTATACCCACGTGCCATCTCCTCATTGGTTATACCCACGTGGGTGATTGAAAGATGAACTGAGGTCAGTCGGTATGTTGTGGTGATACACCTTATTAGGAAAGTTAGATGCCAATCGCCATATAAAGTCCAAAGAAGAAAATCCTGGAAGGAGGAGAGATGACTAGAAACATTTCGGTTGACTGTTTTATGTGTGGATTAATTGTCGGAGTAGAGGACCTTGTTCATTACTGGTAAAATAACAGCTCAACGTTTATATCCCAGAACAAATTAGCTAGCAACAGCAAGCTAGCTAAATAGGACAAATTAGCTAGCAACAGCAAGCTAGCTAGCTAAATAGGACAAATTAGCTAGCAACAGCAAGCTAGCTAGCTAAATAGGACAAATTAGCTAGCAACAGCAAGCTAGCTAGCTAAATAGGACAAATTAGCTAGCAACTGCAAGCTAGCTAGCTAAATTGCCATACACGTTTAATGCTTATTGACCTGTCCCCAAATTAACATAATTGGTTCAGAGTGTTTTGATATTTCAACCTGCGTGTCGTGATCGTGTTTGGTGTGGTGTGGGGGGGACAAAATCAATTTGGGCACGATGGCGCACGCGGACGTCTGGTTTGGGCATGGTGTACTGCTATTAGCCAATAGAAACAAATTGAATAACAGATTCATACATGGAATAACAGATAGTCCAAAAATAAATCAAAAGAAAGATTGTTTTAAAGTGTCTGTCCTAAATCTGAGAGATATAAAAAATAACAGGAAATAAAAATGTTTTTATTGAAGTATCCATTTTATTTGGCACTAAACTACTTCATATACTGGTACCGGGCTATCTTAAGAGGAGGCTTGTGAGGCTTGTGGGTGTCCTAGAGCAAAACAACCAACGTGTTCGTGAGAGTCCCATAGAGGGGTCATATTAGTATGTGTAGCCCAAACTGACACTACTGACAGAAGTAGGCAGATGGGCGGTACCGAAGACAGATGGGCGGTACCGAAGACAGATGGGCGGTACCGAAGACAGATGGGCGGTACCGAAGACAGATGGGCGGTACCGAAGACAGATGGGCGGTACCGAAGACAGATGGGCGGTACCGAAGGCGGCTCGGCGGTACTGACTACAGGCGAGTTCCGTGACCCTTGTCTCGTGATGTTTTTGTGACAAGACCGGTTTTCGGGATGTATCGTGGTCTGACAGACACCTCTGTAGCTCGGCCACCTTCCACCGCAAATGCGAAAGGCCGCCATTGGTGAATGGTGTGGATTGAGACATAGCCCATGCAAAAAAATATAGATATCTCTAGCTTAAATCGATGGATTTTGATGGTGATTTCTGTATTTATTATGCTAATTAGATTTCCACGGTGGTGCGGACATCGACTCAAGGGAGTTTTAAGGCTTGCACACATCGCACCGATCTAGCTTTCGTCTGCCGATCAGTCAGCGTGTTTTAAGGACCGTCCGCTTTCGATGTCTGACTGCCAACTTTTTTCACGCAATTCTACATGTAAAATCGGTGCACACTCGGTTTGCAAATTACGTTCAGAGGTGCTAAGTACTCTCGGCCAGCAAACGCTATTGGTATCTCTCTCATCCATTACGGATCTGCAGTGTTACCAGTTGCAGTGGTGGTCTAGCACTATGCTATGTGCAGAATGTCACAACTCTCTTGGGACTCTCTCTCTCTCCTCTCTTTCTGTCTCTCTCTCTGTCTCTCTCTCTCCTCTCTTTCTGTCTCTCTCTCTCCTCTCTTTCTGTCTCGCTCTCTCCTCTCTCTGTCTCGCTCTCTGTCTCTCTCTCTGTCTCTCTCTCTGTCTCTCTCCTGTCTCTCTCTCTCCTCTCTTTCTGTCTCGCTCTCTCCTCTCTTTCTGTCTCGCTCTCTCTGTCTCTCTCTCTGTCTCTCTCTCTGTCTCGCTCTCTCCTCTCTTTCTGTCTCTCTCTCTCCTCTCTTTCTGTCTCGCTCTCTCCTCTCTCTGTCTCTCTCTCTCTGTCTCTCTCTCTGTCTCTCTCCTGTCTCTCTCTCTCCTCTCTTTCTGTCTCGCTCTCTCCTCTCTTTCTGTCTCGCTCTCTCCTCTCTCTGTCTCTCTCTCTCTGTCTCTCTCTCTGTCTCTCTCCTGTCTCTCTCTCTCCTCTCTTTCTGTCTCGCTCTCTCCTCTCTCTGTCTCTCTCTCTGTCTCTCTCTCTGTCTCTCTCTCTCCTCTCTTTCTGTCTCTCTCTCTCCTCTCTTTCTGTCTCGCTCTCTCCTCTCTCTGTCTCTCTCTCTCTGTCTCTCTCTCTGTCTCTCTCCTGTCTCTCTCTCTCCTCTCTTTCTGTCTCGCTCTCTCCTCTCTTTCTGTCTCGCTCTCTCCTCTCTTTCTGTATCTCCCTCCTCTTTCTGTCTCTCTCTCTGTCTCTCTCCTGTCTCTCTCTCATCAACACTTGAATTCGTTGTTCTGAGTCGGAGGGGAGTTTTAGCAGTTGTCAGCACTCGCTCCCCCTCGACGCGTCGTTTTCCATTTTTAAAGTCATGAATCATCTGGTTATGCTGCTTGTTTTCTGCCTCTGTGCCAGCCAGGCCCCAAGGTGGAAGGCCTGTTGTCATCCTGGTTCCTCCATCCAACACTGTTCTGTTGTCTCTCTCTCGCTCTCCTTTTGTTTGGCCGCAGTACAACTTACACAATGTTCCCTCAAAGTAGTGCATTTGTTTATTTGTTTGGTTGGTTGGTGCTCTGTTCTTTGTCATTGTGTCGACCCTGATGTGTTGACAGCGATCTGAAAGATGTTAAGATATCTTACTGGTGTTATTAGATACATTTGAACCTGTCTGTCTGTAACCACTCTCCGTGGGTTCGGAAGAAATCCGATGTTTCCGGTTTTTCAAGGATACAGTATTTTCAACCTAACTTCTGTTTCACCTGAAAAACATTTGTGAGTACTCCGCTCAGGCATCTTTTACCGCCTTCTACGTTAGGTTAGTCTGTAACAGTGTTCTCAGAGAGAAGTCTGGGGAGTATCAGAATTATTCTGGCAATGTCATAAAGCTGTTCTCCACAGTCAAATCTGGCTGCTCTTTTTATGGTCCTGACCACGTACAAGATGTTACTCGTGACAGTTTTGCATTGTCAGGCCTGGTCTTTGAAGGCATTATTTTTTTACATTCCTTTGCTGCATCATCACTTCTGTCTGTCTGTCTGTCTGATTCTGTCTGTCTGTCTGATTCTGTCTGTCTGTCTGATTCTGTCTGTCTGTTTTTCTGTCTGACTGATTCTGTCTGTTTTTCTGTCTGACTGATTCTGTCTGTTTCTCTGACTGTCTGATTCTGTCTGTTTCTCTGACTGTCTGATTCTGTCTGTTTCTCTGACTGTCTGTCTCTCTCTGTCAGTCTCTCTTAAGGCGTCAGCACACTTCAGTTCGGCTAGGCGAACCGAACAAATGTGCTCCCTTAAAAAATACTCCATACTCCCTTAAAAGCCCTACACTTATCGCAGTGCTTGAGGCGTCACTACAGACCCGGGTTCGATCCCAGGCTGTGTCACAACCGGCCGTGACTGGGAGTCTCATAGGGCGGTGCACAATTGGCCCAGCGTCGTCTGGGTTAGGGGAGGGTTTGGCCTGTTGGGGCTTTACTTGGCTTATCGTGCTCTAGCGACTGGAGGACGCAGGACTCGACCTTCGCCTCTCCCGAGCGCGTTGGGGAGTTGCAGCGATGAAACAATATTGAAATTGGGAGGGAAAAAAGGGGTAAAATAAAAAAAAAATAAGGCCTTCACTTGAAAGATTAGAAAAAAGCAGCAATAGTACTGTTTGTCCATTTTGAGATGCCGTAGCCAGTATACACTTCCTCAAAACAAACCAGTCATTAATTTTGCCGTTTCTTTGCAGAGGAGATCTTAGACGTGCAACTTTACATCTAACTAAGATGTTTGGTATTTATCAGGTGAAAAGATTTGCATGAAAACATTGAATGACAATACTACTTTATTGAAGAATCCCTACTGTTGACCAATCACCGACGAAGGTGCTTAGACTTCGGGCTACAGGTGAAAAAAACCTTACGGAAGTCCAAAACGAACAATAACGTCACAAAATGTCTTCGTAATAAATGCACAAACTCTTCCGAACTGTTTCGGATGGGAAGCATGCGGACGGCTTTACACACACACATGCATACACACCCACACCCACACACACACCCACACACACACCCACACCCACACACACACCCACACCCACACCCACACACACCCACCCACACCCACACCCACACCCACACACCCACACACACACACACACACACCCACACCCACACCCACACACACACACACGCACACCTCAACCACAGCGAGTTAAACAGCCCCCTGTCGCATTGCCTCATTTCTGATTAAAGAAATAACATCAGGGGCTTTTAGTTCCTGTCCATATGCTCCTATTGCTTGATGATAACACTGATGATGTTTTTGAATTGGGTAATAACATCAGGGGCTTTTTGGTCTCTAACATCACTATAATAACGTTGACGATAATGCTGATTAGGATGTAACTTGAAGCCTAAAACCCCTGTTTGTCATGGACCCATTATCAGGCAACATTAAAGGCAATATGCAGAGATTTTTTTGTTGTTGCCTACTATCATTGATGCATGGTCTACTATGGTCTACTATCAGGTAGCCAGGTAGCCTAGTGGTTAGAGCGTTGGACTAGTAACCGAAAGGTTGCTGGATCGATTCCCCCGAGCTGACAAGGTAAAAATCTGTCCTTCTGCCCCATAGCAAGGCAGTTACCCCACTGTTCCCCGGGCGCCGAAGACGTAGATGTCGAGCCCCCTCTCTGGTTCAGAGGGATTGGGTTAAATGCAGAAGACACATTTCAGTTGAATACATGTTTCCTGATATCTATGTCGTTGTCTAGATCACATCCTGAATATGAGGAGGTTGAGGTTGAGATTAAGTTGCTTGGGGCTGATTTTAAGTCTATCAAGAGAGAGAGAATCTGTGTTGTAGACAGCTGCAGACTCTCCTCTCCCAAGCTGCATGGGTTCTAATCATAGAATTACTAGAACCGACATCCCCATTCATGTCAAAGTTCTGTGATCGGGGGCTGGCAGCCATATTGAGTACCCACTTCCCATGAGTACCAGTTGGTGAACCAGTCTAATTGCTGTGAACCAAGGGACTTTGCCTGTTCCAGTAATTGTATTTTTACTCTAATCCTCCAAGCATGATCCAACCGACATGGCCAGCCTGACAAATGGCACCCTATTCCCTATTTAGTGCATTAGTTTTCACAGTTAAAAGTAGTGTACTATAGGCAATAGGGTGGCATTTGGAACGTAGTGATGGTCAGTCTCCCTCCAGCCCTGCCAAGCCCTCCAAACCTGCAGAGTGGAGCTTACTGCTGCTGGCACAGTCTGTTAGACTTGCTGCCTGGCCACAAAGGACACACATCCACACACTAGAGAGTCAGTGTCACAAACAAACCCCATTGATTACTTGGATACTGACCACAAACTGAGGGATTGTGTTCACAAATGGTGCACCAGGGCCACTGCAGATTGCAGAAGAAACCCTCAGCGTGGAATAACACCAATGGCTAAATATATCTATTTGTTTGACTCTCTCCTTCTAGCTTCTAGCTGGTTGTGCATCGACTATCTGGTAGTTGGTGCCTGAATTTATTCTTTGGCTTTGATATTGAAAACTTAGTTTAGGCTAACGAACAAATTTAAAACCAAGAATCTGCATACATTTCTGAACAAGTAAAATTTCCACGTGTTTCTCTTTTGCTCATTAGGAAAAATGAGATTCCGGTCTTGGGGGTGTGGTTCTATGTGGCAGTTACTGCTGTTTAACGAGACACCATGGCAACAAAGCTAAGCATCACTTCCTCAAAATACTCCGATTGAATCTACGATAACTCAAGAAAGCTGTAATTAATGTTGATGTTTTTGACGGATGTTTTTAGTTGCGCAATTTTTACATCTGACTAAGGTGTTTTAGTGCAGTATTTCTCATGTTTAAAAAAAACAAAGTGTGTGACGTGTTGTCTTGTGTAAACAAAGTCCGCTGCGCTGCGGGCAGGTCTCTCCGTCGGTGTGTTCTGCGGTAGGATTGGATAGAGCGCCGGCACCGCAGCTGTGTGTCTGTCCCGTGTTATTAGTGGACAAGTGAGCGTTGTGGAAATCAAAACCCAATCCTCAAGTAAGTCATGACGAACTCACTTACAAAACTCAGTTTTGGACGACACTGATTTTATGACCAAAATGATCCTTATGTATACAATGTTTCTGATCAATATCATTGCCACATTGGCCGTCAGAGAAGTTGTTTATTGCCTTCAGTTGCGCTCTACATTTTAGTTGATTTTGAGTGGTAAGGAAGGTGTTTGTGCTCTTATCCAGCACATGTGGTGCCTGGGGACTGAGATGGACAGTACATTACTCTCTTCATGGTGTCCTTTCTGATCCCATCCAGGAAAGTATGGTCTGGAAAGTCAGAATGACTGAATGACCTTGTTGCTCTGGTTACGGTAGACAGATTGAGAAGGAGACATATGTTCTAGAACCCAAGTTGCATCTCTTCTCTTCACACACTGCAGACAGACTGCTGCACCACAATGAAATAGATTATAGATTTACCGTAGAACATGCATCGTACACTTTACAAGAATCTGAAAGAGCTGGTGTGTGTGTGTGTGTGTGTGTGTGTGTGTGTGTGTGTGTGTGTGTGTGTGTGTGTGTGTGTGTGTGTGTGTGTGTGTGTGTGTTTTTGAACAAGTAAATGGTCAACAAAAAAGGCTGACAGATTTAGTATCAACTGGAGTCGAGTAGCTCTTTTATTCGTTTTTCAGTTCAGCCCTGGTAAAAAAAATCTACAGCTATAAATTCAGACAATATGGTGCAGAGTAATGTTGCATCAGCGTTTTTACAGCACTGATCAGCTTCAAGACATTAAACAGAAAACTGTTCTAGAGGGATTTTTATTTCAGTCCCAGGCCCCGTTTCCATCTTTTAAAATATTTTTTTTAAAGCACTTTCTCTCCTTTTAAAAGTACAGTTAGTGTGTAGGTCTACCAGGCCTATTCAGACTGTAACATTTCAAAGGGAGTTTCCTCTTTTAGACCTATTCAGTTTACTGTAAAATGCCAGAGGGAGTTTCCTCTTTTAGGCCTATTCAGTTTACTGTAAAATGCCAGAGGGAGTTCCCTGTTGTTTTAAACTTTTTTTGTTTGCCCTGCTGCTTTTTGTGTTTTTTTTAGTTTCCCCTTAAAACTGCTTGAAGAGGTTTTTGACTGTTTGTGTTGAGCCAGGAACCTTTGTAGTAGACCCTTGTGGTGGATTGTTGTTTAGTTTCCCACAACCCCAGCTGCGCTCTCAGGCTAGGCTAACGGCTCTCAGGCACTATGTCTGGCCGGCCAGAGAGAGGAGACTGGTCCAGCTGAACCCTACTCCAAAAGGAGAACTTTGTTCTCATCTTACCCCAAGATGGTACACTTTCTTACTTGCTGCCGTATTGACACGTTAGACCTGCATATTGCAGGCCTAACCTAGCCACCAAGATATTGGTATTGAAACAGTGTTGGTAAATGGTTTGGTTTCTGCAATGGTTGAGTGAGAACCCAGAGACTAGCCTGACCTGTCCTCCTGGTCCTAATCTCATCAACATTATTCTAGCAGCCCTGGCTGTGTGATAGCGTGGCTGTCCCTCAGGCAGGGTGCTCTCTGCTCAGAAAGAAAAGTACTATATTCTAGCAGGCCGCAGAACTGAAGCCTAGTTCACATTGGCAGTTTTGAAGTGACATAAATCCTATTTTTTTTGCATATCCGATTTAAAATCTGTCATTTTTCCTGCAGTCTGAACAGACAAAAAGTACATGGAATGGGATATTTCAAGCCACCTTAGTAGGCGGTTTGAAATCCGATACAAATCGGATTCCTGGCCAAGTGACATGTCTGAACGGTCAAATCTGATCATTATTTGCCCTCAAGTGCTTTAAAAAAAACTTATTTGGCATTTCCTTTTGCTTGCTAGCTACTCTGTTGACAGTTTGAGAAGAACATGTGGTAGCTAACTAGCTTGTTAATTGTTTAAAAACAAATGACTGAATGTGCTAAACAGCTACCTAGCTAGCTAGTTCACTGATGTGGCTAGCTAAACAGCTAGCTAGTTGACAGCTGTGGCTAGCTAAACAGCTAGCTAGTTGACAGCTGTGGTTAGCTAAACAGCTACCTAGCTAGCTAGTTGACAGCTGTGGCTAGCAAAACAGCTATCTAGCTAGCTAGTTGACAGCTGTGGCTAGCTAAACAGCTACCTAGCTAGCTAGTTGACAGCTGTGGCAAGCCAAAAAAAAGGACTAGTTTGGAAAGTTTGATTATCTTATCCTTTGAGGCTTTAAAAGTGTTCTTACACTACGATTTTGAACATTGAAAGCAACTGGGAAACGTCCATGGCGGTGCTAGGAGGCAGGAGCACCACCACCAATCAGCCTACACCAGTGCGTGCACACCCGTTGTTACTATGACAAATAGTTTAGTAATGTATACAAATGACTGATGTCTGAACACACACACACACATCTGATTTGGTCACATGTAACTTGCTGTTTGTATTCCAAGTATTCCACAGTCAGTATTCCAAAACGTATTTGAAAAACAACTGATTTGAGCATTAAGGCCTGCGGTGTGAACAAGGCTATAGTTGCCATGGGAGCCGTGATGAGGGGATTTTTAGAGGAGGGTTTGGCAGCAGGGATTTGGGAGGTCCAATCACCCTGCCCTGGCTCTTTCTCAATTATCCAAACGATCTGTCCAGGTGAAAGCCAGCCTAATGATGAGCTTCCACCATCAGCGATGCATGAAGGGGAGGAGGTGACAAAAGGAATTGATATTTGAACTAGTGGAAATAGAGCCCCTTCTCCTCTCGCTCCACTCTGCCTGTCCTGTTTCCTAAGTAACTGGTTCTGCTGCATTTAATAAATAATCAGGCTAATCCCCTTAGCTAATCCCCCTCATGGTCCATTATGCTTTAATGTGCCTCCTCAACATAAGCTCGTGATTTGGCCAAAGTGTTCTCTGCGGAGGCCCTAGGTGGTCCTGGGTTTGGAGTAGAAATTAGGGGAAGTGAAGGGACAGTGAATGTAGAACAGACTAAATTCCAGTATCTGGCTATCTGCTCATGGTGAGCTAGCTACCTACCTTACCGTCTATGTTGAGGTGTTCTCTGTGTTCACCGACACAACACTGAATCAATTGAGTCAGTCCGTATATAGTTTTCCAGACTGATATTTCACCGGAGGTGTTTGTTTCAGTGTGGTACCATCTGTGTCAGGTTGACACACTGTATAGGCTCTGCTCCATGGATAGACCTCACTCTGACTATGTGCTGAGGGGAGGTTGGATGCAGACAGGGATGCTTTGTGTGTTAGGACCAATGATGTATTTAAACCCTGGATTGCTGAAGCTATTTACTGGTCAATGAGAGGCTTTGAAGTAGGGCTGTCCCCGACTAGAGAAAATCTTGGTTGACCGAGAGTCGTCTGTACTTTCGACCAATCGATTGGTCGAAATTAAAAAGTTAAAAAAATAAATATATACATCCTATGTGTTTTAATAAAATCAACTATATGCACTGACCTTGTCTGACGCTTCAAGTGCAGCGACCACCACAGAACATCAGTGTGTATCACTCCTCTCTGCTGCAGCGACCACCACAGAACATCAACAGTGTGTATCACTCCTCTCTGCTGCAGCGACCACCACAGAACATCAACAGTGTGTATCACTCCTCTCTGCTGCAGCGACCACCACAGAACATCAGTGTGTATCACTCCTCTCTGCTGCAGCGACCACCACAGAACATCAGTGTGTATCACTCCTCTCTGCTGCAGCGACCACCACAGAACATCAGTGTGTATCACTCCTCTCTGCTGCAGCGATCACCACAGAACATCAACAGTGTGTATCACTCCTCTCTGCTGCAGCGACCACCACAGAACAACAGCAGTGTGTATCACTCCTCTCTGCTGCAGCGATCACCACAGAACAACAGCAGTGTGTATCACTCCTCTCTGCTGCAGCAACCACCACAGAACATCAACAGTGTGTATCACTCCTCTCTGCTGCAGCGACCACCACAGAACATCAACAGTGTGTATCACTTCTCTCTGCTGCAGCGACCACCACAGAACATCAACAGTGTGTATCACTCCTCTCTGCTGCAGCGACCACCACAGAACATCAACAGTGTGTATCACTCCTCTCTGCTGCAGCGACCACCACAGAACATCATCAGTGTGTATCACTCCTCTCTGCTGCAGCGACCACCACAGAACATCAACAGTGTGTATCACTACTCTCTGCTGTAGCGACCACCACAGAACATCAGTGTGTATCACTCCTCTCTGCTGCAGCGACCACCACAGAACAACAGCAGTGTGTATCACTCCTCTCTGCTGCAGCGATCACCACAGAACATCAACAGTGTGTATCACTCCTCTCTGCTGCAGCGACCACCACAGAACATCAACAGTGTGTATCACTCCTCTCTGCTGCAGCGACCACCACAGAACAACAGCAGTGTGTATCACTCCTCTCTGCTGCAGCGACCACCACAGAACATCAACAGTGTGTATCACTCCTCTCTGCTGCAGCGACCACCACAGAACAACAGCAGTGTGTATCACTCCTCTCTGCTGCAGCGACCACCACAGAACATCAACAGTGTGTATCACTCCTCTCTGCTGCAGCGACCACCACAGAACATCAACAGTGTGTATCACTCCTCTCTGCTGCAGCGACCACCACAGAACATCAACAGTGTGTATCACTCCTCTCTGCTGCAGCAACCACCACAGAACATCAACAGTGTGTATCACTCCTCTCTGCTGCAGCGACCACCACAGAACAACAGCAGTGTGTATCACTCCTCTCTGCTGCAGCGACCACCACAGAACATCAACAGTGTGTATCACTCCTCTCTGCTGCAGCGATCACAACAGAACATCAACAGTGTGTATCACTCCTCTCTGCTGCAGCGACCACCACAGAACATCAACAGTGTGTATCACTCCTCTCTGCTGCAGCGATCACCACAGAACATCAACAGTGTGTATCACTCCTCTCTGCTGCAGCGACCACCACAGAACAACAGCAGTGTGTATCACTCCTCTCTGCTGCAGCGACCACCACAGAACATCATCAGTGTGTATCACTCCTCTCTGCTGCAGCGACCACCACAGAACATCATCAGTGTGTATCACTCCTCTCTGCTGCAGCGACCACCACAGAACATCAACAGCGTGTATCACTCCTCTCTGCTGCAGCGACCACCACAGAACAACAACAGTGTGTATCACACTGTCCGTGTTGCTGAACTGCAACATAATTACAGCCATTTCTGACTGAAAAGTCTGACTGGAAGTTAGATGTGTGGAATAAATTTGACTAGTTGTGGAAAGTTCTGGAGATCAAGAAAAAGAAGGTAAGGAGAAAGCTCTGCCTGCATATTATCTGTGCCAAACAGATGCTGTTAGATTACAATATCATTTTTTGGGACCATTTGGAACAATGTAAACAACACTAAATAAATGATAAGCGTACCAGAGAGTCTTATCTGTTTTTTTTTGTGGGGCGGGGGGGCTTTATTACAACAAAGACTAAAAACAGTTGCATGCATTCGTGAACGGTTTATTTATTATACAGTAACCTATATACTGTAAGTATTGCATTTTTTTCATTTAGTAGGATCCCCATTAGCCAACGAAGTATAGGCCTAAGTTATGGTATTAAGTCTAAACAGGATGCTCTCTGAGGCCTACAGCTCGATGGTGGTTACACAAGGCTGCTAATGATAATGACATTACTTATTATAATGATGATCATAATAATAGTAATAATAACTCCTTTTTTTTTTAAAGGAGGTTTTATTATTATTATAAATATTTCTGACAATTTGGAACAGTGACACAAAATAAATGTTAAGTTGTACCAGAGAGACTGTTCTTGTAAAGCTTGTTATTTATCAGACGTTGTGGTTGCTTCAGGCTTGGTGCTCACGGAATCCCTAACCTAATGAACGAACACTCAAACATATATACAGTTGAAGTTGGAAGTTTACATACACCTTGGCCAAATACATTTAAACTCGGTTTTTCACAAACATTTAATCCTAGTAAAAATTCCCTGTCTTAGGTCAGTTACGATCACCACTTTTATTTTAAGAATGTGAAATGTTAGAATAATAGTAGAGAGAATGATTTTATTTCAGCTTTTATTTCTTTCATAGCATTCACAGTGGGTCAGAAGTTTACATACACTCAATGAGTATTTGGTAGCATTGCCTTTAAATTGTTTAACTTGGGTCAAACGTTTCAGGTAGCCTTCCACAAGCTTCCAACAATAAGTTGGGCGAATTTTTGCCCATTCCTCCTGACAGTGCTGGTGTAATTGAGTCAGGTTTGTAGGCCTCTTTGCTCGCACACACTTTTTCAGTTCTGCCCACAAATTTTCTATAGGATTGAGGTCAGGGCTTTGTGATGGCCACTCCAATACTTTGACTTTGTTGTCCTTAAGCCATTTTGCCACAACTTTGGAACTATGTTTGGGGTCATTGTCCACTTGGAAGACCCATTTGCGACCAAGCTTTAACTTCCTGACTGATGTCTTGAGATGTTGCTTCAATATATCTACATCATTTTCTTTCCTTATGAAGCCATCTATTTTGTGAAGTGCACCAATGCACCCCCACAACATGATGCTGCCACCCCCTTGCTTCACGGCCTCCCCCTTTTTCCTCCAAACATAACGATGGCCAAACGGTTCTATTTTTGTTTCATAAGATCAGAGGACATTTCTCCAAAAAGTACGATCTTTGTCCCCATGTGCAGTTGCAAACCATAGTCTGGCTTTTTTATGGCGATTTTGGGGCAGTGGCTTCTTCCTTGCTGAGTGGCCAGACTACGCTATGTTATGTCGATATGGGACTCGTTTTACTGTGGATATAGATACTTTTGTACCTGTTTCCTCCAGCATCTTCACAAGGTCCTTTGCTGTTGTTCTGGGATTGATTTGCACTTTTTACACCAAAGTACGTTCATCTCTAAGAGACAGAATGCGTCTCCTTCCTGAGCGGTATAAAGTCTACGTGGTCTCATGGTGTTTATACTTACGTACTATTGTTTGTACAGTTGAAAGTGGTACCTTCAAGCGTTTGGAAATTGCTCCCAAGGATGAACCAGACTTGTGGAGGTCTACCATTTTTTTTCTGAGGTCTTGGCTGATTTCTTTTGATTTTCCCATGATGTCAAGTAAAGAGGCACTGTGTTTGAAGGTAGCCCTTGAAATACATCCACAGGTACACCTCCAATTGAGTCAAATGATGTCAATTAGCCTATTAGAAGCTTCTAAAGCCATGACATCATTTTCTGGAATTTTCCAAGCTCTTTAAAGGCACAGTCAACTTAGTGTATGTAAACTTCTGACCCACTGGAATTGTGATACAGTGAATTGTAATTGAAATAATCTGTCTAAACAATTGTTGTAAAAATGACTTGTGTCATGTACAAAGTAGATGTCCTAACCGACTTGCCAAGCAATAGTTTAACAAGAAATTTGTGGAGTGTTTGAAAAACAAGTTTTAATGACTCCAACCTAAGTGTATGTAAACTTCCGACTTCAACTGTGTGTATATATATGGATGATTTATAAAGCCAGGCACATTTAACAGTTAGGTTGTTGATTATAGACCCATTAAAGTTGGGGTTTTCTCTCTCACTAATCCCTAGACAATTAAGTCAAAGGCTGCTTTCTCGTCTCCTAATTCCACTGCTGCCTCCGCCGCATTGTTCTCAACACCAAGATGCTGGGTAACTTTGCTATTATTACTTTTGTTATTTATTTAACTAGGCAAGTCAGTTAAGAACAAATTCTTATTTACCATGACGAACTATCGGGGAACAGTGGGTTAACTGCCTTGTTCAGGGGTAGAATGACAGATTTTTACCTTGTCGGCTCGGGGATTCCAATCCAGCAACCTTTCGGTTACTGGCCCAACGCTCTAACCACTAGGCTACCTGCGCCCCATTATGCACATAGCAACATGGTCTAGGAAAAGGCGCCAATTCAACAGCGCGCTGATGTTTCAGAACTGTGGACAGCGACCGCTATCCAACGCGGGAGAAAGCTTATTTGTTATGAAATACTATTTTTATTAGTGTTGTACCATTTGTTCTTATGTAATATATCCATAAAGAAATTCAGTAGCACATTTCTTAGAGTTCTGGACTGTGCCATCCCCACCTGCCTCCACAATGGATCAGTCCACTCAGACAGGTGTCTTGTGCACCATGATTTAAAAATAATTGTAGCTATATATGCTGGACTAAAGGAATCTTGGTCGACCAACAGCCTAGCGACCAAACAATCCACCAGTCGACCTGTATTTTTCATATAGAAACACTTATTTTTTTTAATATATTTAAAAAAAAATGTTTCCTGTTACAAAATGTTTTGCTACGGTTTGCTACGGTGTGCATTAATGAATACTGGGCTGACAGCTTGGGATTGTCCTGCTTTTTGTAGCCCCTGCTTTACTGCACGTTGGCCCAGTTGTTACTGTGTAAAGACATTCCAGGCATTAATAAAGTCACTCAGCACACTTCCTCAACCTGCCTCCTCATAGTGGTGGCATTATGTCGCCAGCAACAAGCCCATTGTATTCTGTGGACTGTAAAGTGGAGTGCCCGGTAGATGCAGCCTAGCTCCTGTCACAAAGAAAGGGAGTCAAGTCTCCTCCTACCCCATTTCCACAATTTGTATCACACTCATTCATACACTGTTAAGAGGTGTTTAAAATACCTTTAACTTCCTCTGCGTGAGAGTGTGGTCTGTTTTGATTTGTGGCCACAGTGTCGTGTGTGTGCGTGTGTGTGCGTGTGTGTGTGTGTGTGTGTGTTTATGCCACGACCAGCAGCAGGATTGTTTTATCTTTCAGTATCAGTATGGTTTCATCTTTATTTATCATGTATCTGAGATCTACTGGGTCTGGCTTGACAATGCTATCTAAAGTGGCCATGGTATAGTGTCTGAATGATGGGTATGGTATATAGTGTCTGTGAATGATGGCTATGGTATATAGTGTCTGTGAATGATGGCTATGGTATATAGTGTCTGTGAATGATGGCTATGGTATATAGTGTCTGTGAATGATGGCTATGGTATATAGTGTCTGTGAATGATGGCTATGGTATATAGTGTCTGTGAATGATGGCTATGGTATATAGTGTTTGTGAACGCTGGCTATGGTATATAGTGTTTGTGAATGAAGGCTATGGTATATAGTGTTTGTAAATGATGGCTATGGTATATAGTGTCTGTGAATGATGGCTATGGTATATAGTGTCTGTGAATGATGGCTATGGTATATAGTGTTTGTGAACGCTGGCTATGGTATATAGTATTTGTGAATGAAGGCTATGGTATATAGTATTTGTGAATGAAGGCTATGGTATATAGTGTTTGTGAATGATGGCTATGGTATATAGTGTTTGTGAATGAAGGCTATGGTATATAGTGTTTGTGAATGAAGGCTATGGTATATAGTGTTTGTGAATGAAGGCTATGGTATATAGTGTTTGTGAATGAAGGCTATGGTATATAGTGTTTGTGAATGAAGGCTATGGTATATAGTGTCTGTGAGCGCTGGCTATGGTATATAGTGTCTGTGAACGCTGGCTATGGTATATAGTGTCTGTGAATGCTGTTTCTGCTGCTGGTGCAGTGTCAGTATGGTTTTATTTTTAGTTTCAGGATCTGTGAATTTGAGCTACTTTGAGATTTCCTGGTTGTATTGACAATGCTGGCTAGGATACAGTCACTATGAGTAGCTACCTGAGAATGAGATGCACAGTAGTGGTCTGGTTTGTTGTGGCAATGCTGGCTAGGATACAGTGAATGCTACAGATGCTATTCAGAGATTTATCCTAGTGGTGTAGTTGTGACAATACTGACTTTAGGGAATGTGGCTCAGCAGATCCCATCTCTCTTTCGCTGCATTGCAGGACCCATGCAAATAAATAAATAAAACCATCGCTCCTCAACACCTCAGCTGGCTCTGGTGCAGATCACCCTGAGATCCCTCTCTTCCCTCTCTCCTCTCTTCCCCCTCTCCCTTCTTTCCTCTCCCTTGCACCCCCTCTCCCTTCTTACCCCTCTCCCCTGTCCCCCCTCTCCCTTCTTACCCCTCTCCCCTGTCCCCCCTCTCCCTTCTTACCTCTCCCCTGTCCCCCCTCTCCCTTCTTACCCCTCTCCCCTGTCCCCCCTCTCCCTTCTTACCTCTCCCTTCTTACCCCTCTCCCCTGTCCCCCCTCTCCCTTCTTACCCCTCTCCCTTCTTACCCCTCTCCCCTGTCCCCCCTCTCCCTTCTTACCTCTCCCCTGTCCCCCCTGTCCCCCCTCTCCCTTCTTACCCCTCTCCCCTGTCCCCCCTCTCCCTTCTTACCCCTCTCCCCTGTCCCCCCTCTCCCTTCTTACCTCTCCCCTGTCCCCCCTCTCCCTTCTTACCTCTCCCCTGTCCCCCCTCTCCCTTCTTACCTCTCCCCTGTCCCCCCTCTCCCTTCTTACCTCTCCCCTGTCCCCCCTCTCCCTTCTTACCTCTCCCCTGTCCCCCCTCTCCCTTCGTACCCCTCTCCCCCCTCTCCCTTCGTACCCCTCTCCCCTGTCCCCCCTCTCCCTTCTTACCCCTCTCCCCTGTCCCCCCTCTCCCTTCTTACCCCTCTCCCCTGTCCCTCCTCTCCCTTCTTACCCCTCTCCCCTGTCCCTCCTCTCCCTTCTTACCCCTCTCCCCTGTCCCCCCTCTCCCTTCTTACCCCTCTCCCCTGTCCCCCCTCTTCCTTCTTACCCCTCTCCCCTGTCCCCCCTCTCCCTTCTTACCCCTCTCCCCTGTCCCTCCTCTCCCTTCTTACCCCTCTCCCCTGTCCCCCCTCTCCCTTCTTACCCCTCTCCCCTGTCCCCCCTCTTCCTTCTTACCCCTCTCCCCTCTCCCTCCTCTCCCTTCTTACCTCTCCCCTGTCCCTCCTCTCCCTTCTTACCCCTCTCCCCTGTCCCTCCTCTCCCTTCTTACCCCTCTCCCCTGTCCCTCCTCTCCCTTCTTACCCCTCTCCCCTGTCCCCCCTCTTCCTTCTTACCCCTCTCCCCTGTCCCTCCTCTCCCTTCTTACCTCTCCCCTGTCCCTCCTCTCCCTTCTTACCCCTCTCCCCTGTCCCTCCTCTCCCTTCTTACCCCTCTCCCCTGTCCCCCCTCTCCCTTCTTACACCTCTCCCCTGTCCCTCCTCTCCCTTCTTACCCCTCTCCCCTGTCCCTCCTCTCCCTTCTTACCCCTCTCCCCTGTCCCTCCTCTCCCTTCTTACCCCTCTCCCCTGTCCCTCCTCTCCCTTCTTACCCCTCTCCCCTGTCCCTCCTCTCCCTTCTTACCCCTCTCCCCTGTCCCTCCTCTCCCTTCTTACCTCTCCCCTGTCCCTCCTCTCCCTTCTTACCTCTCCCCTGTCCCTCCTCTCCCTTCTTACCCCTCTCCCCTGTCCCTCCTCTCCCTTCTTACCCCTCTCCCCTGTCCCTCCTCTCCCTTCTTACCTCTCCCCTGTCCCTCCTCTCCCTTCTTACCTCTCCCCTGTCCCTCCTCTCCCTTCTTACCCCTCTCCCCTGTCCCCCCTCTTCCTTCTTACCCCTCTCCCCTGTCCCTCCTCTCCCTTCTTACCCCTCTCCCCTGTCCCTCCTCTCCCTTCTTACCCCTCTCCCCTGTCCCCCCTCTCCCTTCTTACCCCTCTCCCCTGTCCCTCCTCTCCCTTCTTACCTCTCCCCTGTCCCTCCTCTCCCTTCTTACCTCTCCCCTGTCCCTCCTCTCCCTTCTTACCCCTCTCCCCTGTCCCTCCTCTCCCTTCTTACCTCTCCCCTGTCCCTCCTCTCCCTTCTTACCCCTCTCCCCTGTCCCTCCTCTCCCTTCTTACCCCTCTCCCCTGTCCCTCCTCTCCCTTCTTACCCCTCTCCCCTGTCCCTCCTCTCCCTTCTTACCCCTCTCCCCTGTCCCCCCTCTTCCTTCTTACCCCTCTCCCCTGTCCCTCCTCTCCCTTCTTACCCCTCTCCCCTGTCCCTCCTCTCCCTTCTTACCCCTCTCCCCTGTCCCTCCTCTCCCTTCTTACCCCTCTCCCCTGTCCCTCCTCTCCCTTCTTACCTCTCCCCTGTCCCTCCTCTCCCTTCTTACCTCTCCCCTGTCCCTCCTCTCCCTTCTTACCTCTCCCCTGTCCCTCCTCTCCCTTCTTACCCCTCTCCCCTGTCCCTCCTCTCCCTTCTTACCTCTCCCCTGTCCCTCCTCTCCCTTCTTACCCCTCTCCCCTGTCCCTCCTCTCCCTTCTTACCTCTCCCCTGTCCCTCCTCTCCCTTCTTACCCCTCTCCCCTGTCCCTCCTCTCCCTTCTTACCTCTCCCCTGTCCCTCCTCTCCCTTCTTACCCCTCTCCCCTGTCCCCCCTCTCCCTTCTTACCCCTCTCCCCTGTCCCCCCTCTCCCTTCTTACCCCTCTCCCCTGTCCCTCCTCTCCCTTCTTACCCCTCTCCCCTGTCCCCCCTCTTCCTTCTTACCCCTCTCCCCTGTCCCTCCTCTCCCTTCTTACCCCTCTCCCCTGTCCCCCCTCTCCCTTCTTACCCCTCTCCCCTGTCCCTCCTCTCCCTTCTTACCCCTCTCCCCTGTCCCCCCTCTCCCTTCTTACCCCTCTCCCCTGTCCCTCCTCTCCCTTCTTACCCCTCTCCCCTGTCCCTCCTCTCCCTTCTTACCCCTCTCCCCTGTCCCCCCTCTTCCTTCTTACCCCTCTCCCCTGTCCCTCCTCTCCCTTCTTACCCCTCTCCCCTGTCCCTCCTCTCCCTTCTTACCCCTCTCCCCTGTCCCCCCTCTTCCTTCTTACCCCTCTCCCCTGTCCCCCCTCTTCCTTCTTACCCCTCTCCCCTGTCCCCCCTCTTCCTTCTTACCCCTCTCCCCTGTCCCCCCTCTTCCTTCTTACCCCTCTCCCCTGTCCCTCCTCTCCCTTCTTACCTCTCCCCTGTCCCTCCTCTCCCTTCTTACCCCTCTCCCCTGTCCCTCCTCTCCCTTCTTACCCCTCTCCCCTGTCCCCCCTCTTCCTTCTTACCCCTCTCCCCTGTCCCCCCTCTTCCTTCTTACCCCTCTCCCCTGTCCCTCCTCTCCCTTCTTACCTCTCCCCTGTCCCTCCTCTCCCTTCTTACCCCTCTCCCCTGTCCCTCCTCTCCCTTCTTACCCCTCTCCCCTGTCCCTCCTCTCCCTTCTTACCCCTCTCCCCTGTCCCTCCTCTCCCTTCTTACCCCTCTCCCCTGTCCCCCCTCTCCCTTCTTACCCCTCTCCCCTGTCCCTCCTCTCCCTTCTTACCCCTCTCCCCTGTCCCCCCTCTTCCTTCTTACCCCTCTCCCCTGTCCCTCCTCTCCCTTCTTACCCCTCTCCCCTGTCCCTCCTCTCCCTTCTTACCCCTCTCCCCTGTCCCTCCTCTCCCTTCTTACCCCTCTCCCCTGTCCCTCCTCTCCCTTCTTACCCCTCTCCCCTGTCCCCCCTCTTCCTTCTTACCCCTCTCCCCTGTCCCTCCTCTCCCTTCTTACCCCTCTCCCCTGTCCCTCCTCTCCCTTCTTACCCCTCTCCCCTGTCCCTCCTCTCCCTTCTTACCCCTCTCCCCTGTCCCTCCTCTCCCTTCTTACCCCTCTCCCCTGTCCCCCCTCTCCCTTCTTACCCCTCTCCCCTGTCCCCCCTCTTCCTTCTTACCCCTCTCCCCTGTCCCCCCTCTTCCTTCTTACCCCTCTCCCCTGTCCCTCCTCTCCCTTCTTACCTCTCCCCTGTCCCTCCTCTCCCTTCTTACCCCTCTCCCCTGTCCCTCCTCTCCCTTCTTACCCCTCTCCCCTGTCCCCCCTCTTCCTTCTTACCCCTCTCCCCTGTCCCCCCTCTTCCTTCTTACCCCTCTCCCCTGTCCCTCCTCTCCCTTCTTACCCCTCTCCCCTGTCCCTCCTCTCCCTTCTTACCCCTCTCCCCTGTCCCTCCTCTCCCTTCTTACCCCTCTCCCCTGTCCCCCCTCTCCCTTCTTACCCCTCTCCCCTGTCCCCCCTCTTCCTTCTTACCCCTCTCCCCTGTCCCCCCTCTCCCTTCTTACCCCTCTCCTTGACACAATGAAGCAGTATCTGCAGCAGTATCTAGCGTAGGTGGCTGATCTAGGGTTCTTTTTAGCAGTGGTGTAAAGTACTTAAGTAGTTTTTTGGGGTATCTGTACTTTACTATTTATATTTTTGACTAGTTTTACATCACTACATTTTCCCTGACACCCAAAAGTACTTGTTACGTTTGAATGCGTAGCAGGACAGGAAAATAGTCAAATTCACGCACTTATCAAGAGAACATACCTGGTCGTCCCTACTGCCTCTTATCTGGCGGACTCACTAAACACACAGGCTTTGTTTGTAAATGATGTCTGAATGTTGGAGTGTGCCTGTGGCTTTCCGTAAAGAAAAAAAGAAAAAAACAAGAGACTGGTGCTATCTGGTTTGCTTAATAAAAGGACATGTAAATTATTTATACTTTTACTTTTGATACTTAAGTATATTTTAAACCAAATACTTTTATACTTTTACTCAAGTAGAACTTTACTGGGTGACTTTTACTTGAGTCATTTTCTTTTATAGTATCTTTACTTTTACTCAAGTATAATAGTTGGGTACTTTTTCCACCGCTACTTTTTAGACAGTCTACTTTAGGTATGACCTACAGTACTGTGGCCGTTCCGCTCAGGGAAGGTTGGTGGTTGATTAGAATACAACCAAGTTCGTACATTCATGACAATCTTGGAAAAGTCATGGAATTTTAAAATTGTTTTCCAGGCCTAGGAAAAGTTTTAGTAAAGGATCAAATCAGAAAAGTCATGGAAATGAATGTAATAATTTCTGTTAATGTAATTTATTTAGTACAGTTTAAAATATTTTATCAATCCCCCCAAAAAATCAGCATATCAGCCAGGATAGGAATGACTACACGTGTTTGTGAGCGTCACCTGCATAGTGTGAGACACATGGGCCAGACATTACAGCAGCAGGTAGGCCTAGCCTATCAAATATCATAGGGAACAGATTAACTAGGTAGCCAATTCAAAACATACACTACATGACCAAAAGTATGTGGACACCTGCTTGTCGAACATCCTCGTTCCAAAATCATGGAATCAGGGGCTCCCGAGTGTCGCAGCGGTCTAAGGCGCTGCATGTCAGTGCTACAGGCCTCACTACAACGTTGATTTACTTTTTTTTGTGAATGATTAATATAAAACGGTAATTTTAGACATTGGATCAAAATAATAATTTGTGAATCGTGAACATTCATTTTAGGAAAACAATGTAGCCTTCCTTTTGGATTATGTGGCTTCAAAATGTATTTCGTAGATACTTCCAGTTGATTTGGGCATCTAATGTATAAGGTTATGCAACTCAATAGATACTAGTCAGCCTACAAAGTTAACACTTATAAGGTAGCTAAGATAAATATGACTAAACTAGAAAAGGTACATTTTCTGAACGTTTGTGGGCTTGATTCAGTTGAATAAACGTCTTTGTAGCCTACCATAGCTATTCGATCTTTGCTATATTGAATGAGCGAAACGTATTTAGTTGTGATGTTGCAATGTTTTACATCAAGGGTGGTCGTCCATCCTCCAGGAGAGATAATGGGTGTTCAACCATCCTCCAGGAGAGATAATGGGTGGTCGTCCATCCTCCAGGAGAGATAATGGGTGTTCAACCATCCTCCAGGAGAGATAATGGGTGTTCAACCATCCTCCAGTAGAGATAATGGGTGGTCGCCCATCCTCCAGGAGAGATAATGGCTGGTCGTCCATCCTCCAGGAGAGATAATGGGTGGTCATCCATCCTCCAGGAGAGATAATGGGTGGTCATCCATCCTCCAGGAGAGATAATGGGTGGTCATCCATCCTCCAGGAGAGATAATGGGTGGTCGCCCATCCTCCAGGAGAGATAATGGCTGGTCGCCCATCCTCCAGGAGAGATAATGGCTGGTCGTCCATCCTCCAGGAGAGATAATGAGTGGTCATCCATCCTCCAGGAGAGATAATGGGTGGTCGTCCATCCTCCAGGAGAGATAATGAGTGGTCATCCATCCTCCAGGAGAGATAATGGGTGGTCGTCCATCCTCCAGGAGAGATAATGGGTGGTCGTCCATCCTCCAGGAGAGATAATCGGTGGTCGTCCATCCTCCAGGAGAGATAATGGGTGGTCGTCCATCCTCCAGGAGAGATAATGGGTGGTCGTCCATCCTCCAGGAGAGATAATGGCTGGTCAACCATCCTCCAGGAGAGATAATGGCTGGTCGTCCATCCTCCAGGAGAGATAATGGCTGGTCAACCATCCTCCAGGAGAGATAATGGCTGGTCAACCATCCTCCAGAAGAGATAATGGGTGTACAGGCTTTTAGTCCAGGCCCCCTCTAACAAACCACATTTTAGAAATGAGCTGCTCAACCCGGACCTTGATAAACTGTCTTTGATGTGTTTGAGCAGGGCTTGATCAAAAGCCTGCACACCCAGCAGCTCTCCGGCCTAAAGGTTGACCACGTGTTTTATACAGTTGCCTTAAAGGTATTCTACTTTGGGGGAGTTAAGCGCCTTGCTCAACGACAGAAGATGGTAAATGGGATCAGAGAGAAGCCTCCCAGTGTCTACCACATTATGCTTACGGTGTTTATACGTACATAGAGACGCCGGCATTTGTTGGTCATGGAAATGTGGTTAAAAATCATGGGGAAGTCATGGATAAGTAATGAAATTCCATCTGTCAAAATGTGTATGAACCCTGATACAAGGAAAACCGCTGATCTGTCACGAGCCGATCCACGACAGGCTCATCTAAAATACTGGCACAATTGTGTGTTTATTTTTTGGGGTTTCTGAAATGTATTTTTAGATATTGTGTCTGGAAAGTTTATTTTGCTAAATGAGTACATCTAAAGCCTGGGGGCTACTGACACTAATTGGAGTGATGATGATGAAAATAAGGATTTATTTCTACAGAGTGCAGCTATGGAGGAGACCGTCATATGGGAACAGCACACAGTAACTCTACACAGGGTGAGTAGTGCATAGGATACCTCCATCTCTCCTTGTCTATCTTTCCTTGTCTCTCTCTCTCTCTCCTTGTCTCTCTCTCTTGTTGCTCTCCTTGTCTCTCTCTCTCTCCTTGTCTCTCTCTCTCTCCTTGTCTCTCTCTCTTGTTGCTCTCCTTGTCTCTCTCTCCTTATCTCTCTCTCTCCTTCCTTGTCTCTCTCTCTCTCTCTCCTTGTCTCTCTCTCTTGTTGCTCTCCTTGTCTCTCTCTCCTTATCTCTCTCTCTCTCCTTGTCTCTCTCCTTGTGTGTCTCTCTCTCTCCTTGTCTCTCTCCTTATGTGTCTCTCTCTCTCCTTGTCTCTCTCCTTGTGTGTGTCTCTCTCTCTCCTTGTCTCTCTCCTTGTGTGTGTCTCTCTCTCTCCTTGTCTCTCTCCTTGTGTGTGTCTCTCTCTCTCATTGTCTCTCTCCTTGTGTGTCTCTCTCTCTCTCATTGTCTCTCTCCTTGTGTGTCTCTCTCTCTCCTTGTCTCTCTCCTTGTGTGTCTCTCTCTCTCCTTGTCTCTCTCCTTGTGTCTCTCTCTCTCTCTCTCTCCTTGTCTCTCTCCTTGTGTGTCTCTATCCTTGCCTGTCACATCTTTTCAACATTCTTGTCGGCATTGGCCTTTTATATCACCATTGCTTGTTGCAACTGAGCAAGAGACATTCAACTTGTGAGATTCTGTGGGATAGTTGAAACACCTTCTCCTATCTCTCTGGGATGGTTGAAACACCTTCTCCTATCTCTCTGGGATGGTTGAAACACCTATCTCTCTGGGATGGTTGAAACACCTATCTCTCTGGGATGGTTGAAACACCTATCTCTCTGGGATGGTTGAAACACCTATCTCTCTGGGATGGTTGAAACACCTATCTCTCTGGGATGGTTGAAACACCTATCTCTCTGGGATGGTTGAAACACCTATCTCTCTGGGATGGTTGAAACACCTATCTCTCTGGGATGGTTGAAACACCTTCTCCTATCTCTGTGGGATGGTTGAAACACCTTCTCCTATCTCTGTGGGATGGTTGAAACACCTTCTCCTATCTCTCTGGGATGGTTGAAACACCTTCTCCTATCTCTCTGGGATGGTTGAAACACCTTCTCCTATCTCTCTGGGATGGTTGAAGAAACTTCTCTATCTCTGTGCCCTAGCCTCCCTCCATTTTGTCCTTCTTCCCTGCACCCTCCATCTTCTTTTCCTCCTGCCTCCACTAGTCAGCATGCTGCCAGCTGTACAAGTACAGTATGCTCACTGAACACACAATAACAGGACCTTGTTCATTAGGCACCAAATGGAATAAAACTGACTGAAGCGGGGAGGGACTACCAGGACTTGTCCAATAAGAAACAAGCATTTTTGTTTTCCGTTGCAACATTTTAAAAAGTTTACACTAATGAACACGATCTTGGTAAAATAGATGTGTGGAGAGAGTAAGTGTCACAGGATTCTCCTCTGTATAAAGGACAAGACGCACCTTAATGAACGTTGGCCATGCTCAGTAGATCACCTGCTGCCGACGCACAGTTATGATTCAACATGTAAAGTCATCTTCAAACTAATAGAAAATGGCCGATGTTCTGTGGTCATAGGCGATAGGACGTTGCTTTTAACCACTCGTGGACACGGTCTGTTTTTGCCCTTTAGAAGTGCTCATGATTCTTCCACCAGGATGTAGAGCACAAGGTCACAACTTGCCCTTCCATACAGGCCAAGGGTCGGGCATATAAACACAACAAGCATAGATTGTCAATACAAATCACTGTCTGTCATGTCCCATCCCCCTCCCTCCTACACTCCTCCTATTTCCTTGTCTGTCCATTTCACCTTCACCTAATGTAGAAACTGTAAATAACTCTGTCACTGTTTTGAAGAGGATAAACGGTTGCAAGGTAGCTATGGTTATGAGGTTATCTACCTCCAGACTTTAGTTCTCAGCAGAAACGGCTCACTTGTTAAATAGTAGCTAACTTGCTAGCTGTTTACTACTCTCCCCTATCAAACCAATACAATGCTTTGTTTAGAAGGTGACGTACTAGTGGAATTGTTGGAACTGTAGAGGTCTGTGATAGTTCTCAGTGGTTATGATGAATACAGTTGTTGTGTTCTAACATGCTACTCTCTCTCACTCTCTCTCGCTCGCTCTCTCTCGCTCTCTTGCTCTCTCCCTCCCTCTCTCTCTCTTTGTGGTGAATACTATTGTGTTCTGACGTCACATGCGAGTCTCCTGAGTCTCTCTCTCTCTCTCTGGGTCTCTGTGTCACCAGGCACCAGGGTAGCCAGTGAACATGCCATTTTCCATCTCTGTGCAGGCACCAGGGTTTGGCTTTGGGATAGCCATCTCGGGAGGTCGGGATAACCCTCATTTTCAGAGTGGTGAGACCTCCATCGTCATCTCCGACGTCCTGAAGGGGGGTCCAGCCGAGGGCCTACTGCAGTAAGATCCTTCTCTCCTCTCTTGGGATGAGTTACCACATGGGTTCCCTTGGTTTGATATAAAGCTGAGGGATGTGGCTTGGAGAAAATGTAACCTCTCTCAAATTCATAGGTGGTATGGATGGTGCAAAATGATAGTATTTAAATAAATAAATAAACATTTTAACATTTGGTTGTTTACAAAGACATTGTTTACATTGTTTTACAAGTCGCTCTCTCCTTCTTTCCTTCCAGGGAGAATGACAGAGTCACGATGGTCAACGCTGTCTCCATGGACAACGTGGAACATGCATACGCAGTCCAGCAACTACGAAAAAGTGGCAAGAATGCTAAAATTGTGAGTATCATTTTGACTAACCTAAGATTTAACAGTCCTATGTTAAAGCCAGACTCAGTAAGTCAAAATAAAACTGTTTTCATTTGCCATTTGTGTCACTTCAAATTGATACAAATTAAGTTTTTACGTGTTATGAGTACAGCAGGTTTGTTTACAAATTCTAGGTTGGAATTCTCCAGGTAATTAGGATCATGTTATTGATAATTTTATCGCTCACGTTCTAGGCCTATCTGTTCCTCTGATCCATCCACGACATCAGCAACACATCAACAATACAAATAAGCTGATCTATATCTCACTTATTTTAAACAAGACTCAAAAATTAGATTTGAGTGATATGGAATAAAAGTGTAATTTAGCTGACAAATCCTTGTGATTCATGTATTGGCTCCTGGCTGTTTGCCTGTCCGTCTGTGCTATAGCAGTGCAGATTTAAAAACACTGACTGGGAATGTTACAAAGTTTTCTGTTGCTAACATGTGTTTTGGAATTAAATGGGAATTGTGCGATGATTTTTCATTCAGCAATCAGATTTTTATTATTTTCAACTTGCTAAGACTCGTCACTCACGGCTATTCTAGTGATAGTACCCACATGCTGCTCTGGACCGTGCCAAGGTCTGATAATCACGAGAGCCAGCTAGCTGTCTACTGCTGGTAAGCATCGCTATTTAGCAAGCTAGCTAGCAAACAGCCGATAGATCCACACACGCATTGCTAAATGTGCATACCGGTGGTGTAGCCCTGCTATACTGCCAAATAAAACCTGCACTTACTCTATACTGACAAATAAAACATGTATTTATTTTATTTAACATCTTTTAACTAGGTAAGTCAGTTAAAAACTAATTCTTATTTACAATGACGGCCTACCAAAAGGCAAAAGACCTCCTGCGGGGACGGGGGCCTGGGATTAAAAATAATAAATACAATATAAATATAGGACAAAACACACATCACAACAAGAAAGACAACACTACGTAAAGAGAGACCTTACTCTGAAACGTTGCTGGAGTCGTTAGCTGGCTAATTATTTTCGTCTTGGATATTGAGTTTACTATGCTTTTGATGACCAATTTATTTTATAATTTAACCCTATATGCTATTTCTAAGGGTTGACTTTTCCAGACAAGTGTTTGCAGGAGAAGCAGATTATGGCGCTATCGTTGTACTGCAGTATATTGTTTTCAATGAAAAAGTGCCTGGGTTTGTTTACGTTATGTCTTGTTTGGGTTTGTTTACATTGGGTCTTGCCTGGGTGTGTTTACATTGGGTCTTGCCTGGGTGTGTTTACATTGGGTCTTGCCTGGGTGTGTTTACATTGGGTCTTGCCTGGGTGTGTTTACATTGGGTCTTGCCTGGGTTTGTTTACATTGGGACTTGCCTGGGTTTGTTTTACATTGGGACTTGCCTGGGTTTGTTTTACATTGGGACTTGCCTGGGTTTGTTTACATTGGGTCTTGCCTGGGTTTGTTTACATTGGGACTTGCCTGGGTTTGTTTACATTGGGTCTTGCCTGGGTTTGTTTTACATTGGGTCTTGCCTGGGTTTGTTTTACATTGGGTCTTGCCTGGGTTTGTTTACATTGGGTCTTGCCTGGGTTTGTTTTACATTGGGTCTTGCCTGGGTTTGTTTTACATTGGGTCTTGCCTGGGTTTGTTTTACATTGGGTCTTGCCTGGGTTTGTTTACATTGGGTCTTGCCTGGGTTTGTTTTACATTGGGTCTTGCCTGGGTTTGTTTTACATTGGGACTTGCCTGGGTTTGTTTACATTGGGACTTGCCTGGGTTTGTTTACATTGGGACTTGCCTGGGTTTGTTTACATTGGGTCTTGCCTGGGTTTGTTTTACATTGGGTCTTGCCTGGGTTTGTTTTACATTGGGTCTTGCCTGGGTTTGTTTACATTGGGTCTTGCCTGGGTTTGTTTTACATTGGGTCTTGCCTGGGTTTGTTTTACATTGGGTCTTGCCTGGGTTTGTTTTACATTGGGTCTTGCCTGGGTTTGTTTACATTGGGTCTTGCCTGGGTTTGTTTTACATTGGGTCTTGCCTGGGTTTGTTTTACATTGGGTCTTGCCTGGGTTTGTTTTACATTGGGTCTTGCCTGGGTTTGTTTTACAGTGGGTCTTGCCTGGGTTTGTTTACAGTGGGTCTTGCCTGGGTTTGTTTACAGTGGGTCTTGCCTGGGTTTGTTTACAGTGGGTCTTGCCTGGGTTTGTTTTACATTGCGTCTTGCCTGGGTTTGTTTTACATTGCGTCTTGCCTGGGTTTGTTTTACATTGGGTCTTGCCTGGGTTTGTTTACATTGGGTCTTGCCTGGGTTTGTTTACATTGGGTCGTGCCTGGGTTTGTTTTACATTATGTCTTGCCTGGGTTTTGTTTTGTCCCCCAAACAAAACAAGGTGTAAAATGTTAACAAAATGACACAACTGACTGAGTCTGGCTTTAACACCTGTCCAGCTCTTACTAATGTATGAACATCTGAATTGGGCAGTTTCCTTTATCTTTAATACCTGGAGCATAGCACTCTTGGGACTAACCTGTCATCTGCTAAAACCTGGGGGTCATATCTTAGCACCGCCAATGGGCATGGAATGCCCCAGAGGGAGAACTAGAAGTTTCGGGTATAATGTAGTGATATGGCGCTTACCACAGAATAAATTACAACAATTATTATGTATTAGATTTAGTCTCTATGGGGCTAATGTCTTGTCATGAGAGAGAGCGAGAGCGAGAGAGGGAGGGAGTTAGAGATTACATGGAAGGCATGGGGGGAAAGAAATGGGGGTGTAATCTAGTGACATCGTGCTAAAGTTGTCTTCTTCTTCAGACGATCAGACGGAAGCGGAAGGTGCATGTACCCATGGGTCGGCTGGGGGAGAGGGCGACCATGTCGGAGCATGATGATGAGGAGGAGGATGAGGAAGATAGCTACGACGAGGAGATATACGAGACGCGCTCCGCACGCAGCGGCCCCAGCGCCTACAGCGCCGTGGGTGGGGCCTCGGCCCGACGCAGCGGGAGGAGCGCCGGAAGGCGGGACAAGGACAAAGAGCGGGAACGCAGTGGCTCAAGGGAGAGGAGTCTCTCCCCGCGCGCCGACCGGCGCTCGCTCAACCAGCCCCCGCGGCCCGCCAAAGTCATCCTCGTAAAGTCCCGAAAGAATGAAGGTGAGCATCACAAAGTTGGGATATGTATTGTCTAGTCGGGGTTAGGGTTAGTTGGGATATGTTGTCTAGTCGGGGTTTAGGGTTAGTTGGGATATGTTGTCTAGTCGGGGTTTAGGGTTAGTTGGGATATGTTGTCTAGTCGGGGTTTAGGGTTAGTTGGGATATGTTGTCTAGTCGGGGTTTAGGGTTAGTTGGGATATGTTGTCTAGTCGGGGTTTAGGGTTAGTTGGGATATCTTGTCTAGTCGGGGTTTAGGGTTAGTTGGGATATGTTGTCTAGTCGGGGTTTAGGGTTAGTTGGGATATGTTGTCTGGGTTTAGGGTTAGTTGAGATGTTGTCTAGTCGGGGTTTAGGGTTAGTTGGGATATGTTGTCTAGTCGGGGTTTGGGGTTAGTTGGGATATGTTGTCTAGTCGGGGTTTAGGGTTAGTTGGGATATGTTGTCTAGTCGGGGTTTAGGGTTAGTTGGGATATGTTGTCTAGTCGGGGTTTAGGGTTAGTTGGGATATCTTGTCTAGTCGGGGTTTAGGGTTAGTTGGGATATGTTGTCTAGTCGGGGTTTAGGGTTAGTTGGGATACGTTGTCTGGGTTTAGGGTTAGTTGAGATGTTGTCTAGTCGGGGTTTAGGGTTAGTTGGGATATGTTGTCTAGTCGGGGTTTGGGGTTAGTTGGGATATGTTGTCTAGTCGGGGTTTAGGATTAGTTGGGATATGTTGTCTAGTCGGGGTTTAGGGTTAGTTGGGATATATGCTGTCGGGGTTTCAAGTTTTATGTCACATGTACAGTTTAATGTCTTAACTCAAAACCTAACAATGAAGTAATAATGTATTACTATTAAAAAAAAACACGAGAAATAAGAATAGGAAATATGAAATACACAAAGTATTTAAGTAAGCATAGTATATACAGGAAATATTTAAGCAATCAGTTCCAATACCACATTAACTTCTTATGGCTGCATCCCGCTACCGGGATCGATATGACAGCAGCCAGTGACAGTGCAGGGCGCCAAATTCAAACAACAGAAATCTCATAATTAAAATTCCTCAAACATACATGTGTTTTATATCATTTTAAAGGTAATCTTGTTGTTAATCCCACCAAAGTGTCCGATTTCAAGCCATTTTTACAGCGAAAGATAGCTTTCACAAAAAGCAGAAATAGAGATAAAATGAATCACTAACCTTTGATTATCTTCATCAGATGACACTCATAGGACTTCATGTTACACAATACATGCATGTTTTGTTTGATAAAGTTCATATTTATAACAAAAAATCTGAGTTTACATTGGCGCGTTACATTCACTAGTTCCAAAAACATCAAGTGATTTTGCATAGCCACATCGTTTCAACAGAAATACTCATCATAAATGTAGATGATAATACAAGTTATACACATGGAATTATAGATATACCTCTCCTTAATGCAACCGCTCTGTCAGATTTCAAAGAAACTTTACGGAAAAAGCAAACCATGCAATAATCTGAGACGGAGCTCAGAACAATAGTAAAATTAGCCGCCATGTTGGGGTCAACAGAAACCAAAAAATACATGATAAATGTTTCCTTACCTTTGAACTTCATCAGAATGCAGTCCTAAGAATCCCATGTCCACAATAAATGCTTGATTTGTTCGATAATGTCTGTTATTTATGTCCAATTAGCTACTTTGGTTAGCGGTAAACAATTCCAAAGTCACAAAGCGCATCCACTATAACGTGACGAAATGTCCAAATGTTCCATAACAGCCAGTAGAAACATGTCAAACGATGTATTGAATAAATCTTTAGAATGTTGTTAACATACATCTTGAATAACGTTACAACCGGAGAATTAGATTGACTTCAGAAGAGCGGTGGAACGGATGTCCTCCTCATGTGAAGGCGTGTGTTCAATGCGTGGTCACCTCATGGCAGTGATCTCCTTCGGCCCCCCTTCACATTAGAGTCATCAGACAAAGTTCTCATCAGACAAAAAAACTCATCAATATCTCGCTGTAATTTCAATGAGAGCTTGATTGAAAATCTGCCACCTCAGAAACAATACAAACAGGAAGTGGAACTTCTCAGGGTTTTTCCCGCCATATGAGTTCTGTTATACTCACAGACATAATTCAAACAGTTTTAGAAACTTCAGAGTGTTTTCTATCCAATACGAATAATAATATGCATATATTAGCAACTGGGACTGAGGAGCAGGCAGTTTACTCTGGGCACCTCTGTGCACCTTTCATCCAAGCTACTCAATACTGCCCCTGCAGCCATAAGAAGTTAAAGATATATATATATATATATATATATATATATATATATATAGAAATATATATATATATATATATATATAGAAATATATATATATATAGAAATATATATATATATATATATATATATAGAAATATATATATATATATATATATAGAAATATATATATATATAGAAATATATATATATATATATATATATATAGAAATATATATATATATATATAGAAATATATATATATATATATAGAAATATATATATATATATTTCTATATATATATATATATATATATAGAAATATATATATATATATATAGAAATATATATATATAGAAATATATATATATAGAAATATATATAGAAATATATATATATAGAAATATATATAGAAATATATATAGAAATATATATATATATATATATAGAAATATATATATATATATATATATATATATATATATATATATATATAGAAATATATAGAAATATATATTTCTATATATTTCTATATATTTCTATATATATATATATATAGAAATATATATATATATATATATTTCTATATATATATATATATATATATATATTTCTATATATATATATATATATATATATATATTTCTATATATATATATATATAGAAATATATATATATATATATATAGAAATATATATACAGTGGGGAGAACAAGTATTTGATACACTGCCGATTTTGCAGGTTTTCCTACTTACAAAGCATGTAGAGGTCTGTAATTTTTATCATAGGTACACTTCAACTGTGAGAGACGGAATCTAAAACAAAAATCCAGAAAATCACATTGTATGATGTTTAAGTAATTAATTTACATTTTATTGCATGACATAAGTATTTGATACATCAGAGAAGCAGAACTTAATATTTAGTACAGAAACCTTTGTTTGCAATTACAGAGATTATACGTTTCCTGTAGCTCTTGACCAGGTTTGCACACACTGCAGCAGGGATTTTGGCCCACTCCTCCATACAGACCTGATCCTTCAGGTTTAGGGCTGTCGCTGGGCAATACGGACTTTCAGCTCCCTCCAAAGATTTTCTATTGGGTTCAGGTCTGGAGACTGGCTAGGCCACTCCAGGACCTTGAGATGCTTCTTATGGAGCCACTCCTTAGTTGCCCTGGCTGTGTGTTTCGGGTCGTTGTCATGCTGGAAGACCCAGCCACGACCCATCTTCAATGCTCTTACTGAGGGAAGGAGGTTGTTGGCCAAGATCTCGCGATACATAGCCCCATGCATCCTCCCCTCAATACGGTGCAGTCGTCCTGTCCCCTTTGCAGAAAAGCATCCCCAAAGAATGATGTTTCCACCTCCATGCTTCACGGTTGGGATGGTGTTCTTGGGGTTGTACTCATCCTTCTTCTTCCTCCAAACACGGCAAGTGGAGTTTAGACCAAAAAGCTCTATTTTTGTCTCATCAGACCACATGACCTTCTCCCATTCCTCCTCTGGATCATCCAGATGGTCATTGGCAAACTTCAGACGGTCCTGGACATGCACTGGCTTGAGCAGGGGGACCTTGCGTGCGCTGCAGGATTTTAATCCATGACGGCGTAGTGTGTTACTAATGGTTTTCTTTGAGACTGTGGTCCCAGCTCTCTTCAGGTCATTGACCAGGTCATGCCGTGTAGTTCTGGGCTGATCCCTCACCTTCCTCATGATCATTGATGCCCCACGAGGTGAGATCTTGCATGGAGCCCCAGACCGAGAGTGATTGACCGTCATCTTGAACTTCTTCCATTTTCGAATAATTGCGCCAACAGTGGTTGCCTTCTCACCAAGCTGCTTGCCAATTATCCTGTAGCCCATCCCAGCCTTGTGCAGGTCTACAATTATATCCCTGATGTCCTTACACAGCTCTCTGGTCTTGGCCATTGTGGAGAGGTTTGAGTCTGTTTGATTGAGTGTGTGGACATGGGTCTTTTTATACAGGTAACGAGTTCAAACAGGTGCAGTTAATACAGGTAATGAGTGGAGAACAGGAGGGCTTCTTAAAGAAAAACTAACAGGTCTGTGAGAGACGGAATTCTTACTGGTTGGTAGGTTTTCAAATACTTATGTCATGCAATAAAATGCTAATTAATTACTTAAAAATCATACAATGTGATTTTTGTTTTAGACTCTGTCTCTCACAGTTAAAGTGTACCTATGATAAAAATTACAGACCTCTACATGCTTTGTAAGTAGAAAAACCTGCAAAATCGGCAGTGTATCAAATACTTGTTCTCCCCACTGTATATACACACCTACATACAGACATATATACATACACATAAATAAAGCGATGCTGTCCAGACCGCCCACGTTGCGTGCGCGAGCTTTGCAAAATAAATGTACACATACATGTTATTCAATCATCTCATCCAAACTGCTCGCGAGCGTCTGCGTAGCCAGGCGCCAAAACAGAACTTGGTTCTGCAAGTCCCGCCTCTCCCATATACTCAGTGGTTTTTACAAGCATATACCCACATGGGTGATTGAATGATGAACGAGGTCCATACTTCAGTCCAGTTGGTGGCGGTAATACACCTTAAACTTGGTTGGCAACTGCCATATAAAATCCACAGAAGAAGAAGAAGAAGAAGAAGAAGACGAAGAAGAAAAAGAAGAAACAAGAGGAGAACAATCAAAGAAAACCAAACAAAAAAACAACCATGTTTCCCCCTTCATCCATAGATCAGTTGCTGCAGTAGAGAACACACGATTCCGTGGGACCCAAAATGTGTTAAAACTCCACGAAGATCCAGCAACAACATAAAAAGGGACCATAATGCACCTCCGGCAAAATAACAACCCATGTTCATCTCCCGTGACGAATTAGCAAGCTAAAGCAAGCTAGCTAAATGTGTTTCGACCTGTTCCCAAATGAATATACTTGGTTCACAGTTGGCCTTGGTATCCCAACCTGAACACATTTCGGTGGGGATACACAAAATCAACATGCAAAACACGATCGAATAGGCGAGTAACTAAATCAAATTATACAATTATAATAAAAAATGTATTTGACAATTGTTCTTTGATGATAAATACGTATATCCCTTAACCACCACTCTCTCTCTATTCATCTTCCCGCCCAAACACATTATCATTTTATATCAAACCCTCAAGACATGCTAACCTCTCACCATTACAATAACAGGGGGGGTTAGCATTTTATATCATACCCTCAAGACATGCTAACCTCTCACCATTACAATAACAGGGGAGGTTAGCATTTTATATCATACCCTCAAGACATGCTAACCTCTCACCATTACAATAACAGGGGAGGTTAGCATTTTATATCAAACCCTCAAGACATGCTAACCTCTCACCATTACAATAACAGGGGAGGTTAGCATTTTATATCAAACCTTCAAGACATGCTAACATCTCACCATTACAATAACAGTGGAGGTTAGCAGTTTTGAGGGGGTATGATATTTCTGCATCTGTAACTTTGACTCATCATTATTCACAATTCATTCAGGATTATCTGTAATCATGGTAGCATTCACATTAATGTAGACGTGATTAGAAACATATTTTATTCTTATATACAATAAATGTGACTCCAGAATGACACAATAAATGAGTTACCATTTCATTTCTATTGGTCACTAAATAATCTGAAACACAACCAAAACAAACAGCAAACGTATTCAACCAATTTCCAGAGTCACAGGCTTGATGTGGTCATTGTGTTCTATGAATATGGGACCAAGTACTTCACTTATTAGTACTTTAATACACATACTGTATAAGTACATTTCTCCCAATACTTTTAGCCCCTAATATGGGAGGACAATGTCCAAAAAGTGTTGTAATTTCTAAAAGGTTCATCAGATATAGATGACAATACCTTCAAATTTTAAAGCTGACGGTCTGCATTTTAACCTCTGTAGTCATTGTATCGTTTCAAATCCAAAGTGCTGGAGTACAGAGACAAAACGACTCTCAATATTGGGCAGATGGGCTCTGTTTCAGAATAGCACGTTTTTGTGGAATAACCGCTGTTCTACACGTTTGACTCGCGACACTCTGCAATAGTTTGTTTTGGTGGAAATATACATTTTCATTTTGGTATATTATATTTGTCAATATGCTATACTATGCTAACATGCAATAGCATGCTTTACTGCTAACATACTATGCTAACATGCTATAGCATGCTATACTGCTAACATACTATGCTAACATGCTATAGCATGCTATACTGTGCTAACATGCTATATCATACTATACTATGCTATGCTAACACTCTCTTTGTTGCTGTTCGTTCACTCCGTAAGCAGAATATGGCCTTCGCCTGGCCAGCCACATCTTCGTGAAGGACATCTCACCCGAGAGCCTGGCGGCCAGGGACGGAAACATACAGGAAGGGGACGTAGTACTGAAGGTGAGAAGCCTGGAGTGATTCTTTAACTAAGAGAGAGAGAGAGAGAGGAGAGGGAGTTGTGGTAATGAAGAGTGGAGGGACCTGGGAGAGAGAGGGAGGCGACCCGGGCCGGAAATATACAGGAGGGAGACGTTGTACTGAAGGTGAAAGGAGCGAGAGATAGGGGAGAGGAAGGAAGGATGTAGGGAGAGAAAGAAGAAGAAAGAAGGCTAAATAAATGTTTTCCCCCACTGTCTCCTGCACACATACCAGCTAATTGGTTGTTTCCTCCAAGCTGTGTTTAATTAGGTTATTTCTTAACATTTGTAACTAATTGGTCGTTTCCTCTCAGATCAACGGCACGGTGACAGAAAACCTGTCATTGATAGATGCTAAGAAGCTGATTGAGAGGTCAAAGGGCAAGCTAAAGATGGTGGTGCAGAGAGACGAGAGAGCTACGCTGCTGAACATACCAGACCTGGACGACAGTATCCCATCAGCCAACGCCTCCGACAGAGACGGTGAGGGACACTACGTAGGTGTGTGTGTGTGTGTGTGTGTGTGTGTGTGTGTGTGTGGCGTACAAATGGGTGGTTCCGGAATATGAAAGTACGAGGCTTCTCTTTCAGTGAAATACATGCACACCCACAACCCTACAGCATTTAGCCTTTTTCCAGCATTACGAAACAACGTGCACGCACGCACGCACACACACACACACACACACACACACACACACACACACACACACACACACACACACACACACACACACACACACACACACACACACACACACACACACACACACACACACACACACACACACACACGGGGTGGCAGGTAGCCTAGTGGTTAGAGCATTGGACTATTAACCGATTGTTGGATCGGATCCCCGAGCTGACAAGGTAAAAATCTGTCCTTCTGCCCCTGAACAAGGCAGTTAACCCACAGTTCCCGGTAGGCCGTCATTGTAAATAAGAATTTGTTCTTTAACTGACTTGACTAGTTAAATAAAGGTGAAATAAAATTTAAAAAATTACAATGTATGCACGCATGACTGTAATTCGCTTTGGTCAAAAGCGTCTGCTAAATGACATGTATTATAGTGAATAGAAATATCAACGCAACATGTAAAGTGTTGTTGATAGATGCTTAGAAGCTAATTGAGAGGTCAAAGGGCAAGCTAAAGTGTTGGTCCCATGTTTTAATGAGCTGAAATAAAAGATCCCCGGAATGTTCCATACTGTACAATAAGCTTATTTCTCTCAACTACACCAATTGATGTTTCTTTGTTAGTGAGCATTTCTCCCGTGCCAAGATAATCCATCCACCTGACAGGTGTGGCATATCAAGAAGCTGATTAAACAGCATGATCATTACACAGGTGCACGTTGCGCTGAGGACAATAAATGGCCACTCTAAAATGGGTAGTTCTGTCATAAAACACAATGCCACAGATGTTTTGAGGGAGCGTGCAATTGGCATTCTGTCTGCAGGAATGTACACCAGAGCTGTTTTTAATGTTAATTTTTCTACCATAAGTCGCCTCCAACAACGTTGTTTTAGAGAATTTAGCAGTACGTCCAACCGGCCTCACAACCTCAGACCACGTGTAACCACGCCAGCCCAGGACCTCCACATCCGGCTTCTTCACCTGCGGGATCGTCTGAGACCAGCCACCCTGACGACTGATGAAACTGTTGATTTGCACAACTGAAGAATTTCTGCACAAACTGTCAGAAACTGTATTCTTAGAGAAGATGATCTGCGTGCTCGTTGTCCTCACCAGGGTCTTGACCTGACTGCAGTTCGGCGTCGTAACCGACTTCAGTAGGCAAATGCTCCCCTTCAATGCCTACTGGCATGCTGGAGAGTGTGCTCTTCACGGATGAATCCAGGTTTCAACTGTACCGGTCAGATGGCAGACAGAGTGCATGGCGTTGTGTAGGCGAGAAGTTTGCTGATGTCAACGTTGTGAACAGAGTGCCCAATGGTGGGGTTATGGTGTGGGCCGGTATAAGCTACAGACAACGAACACAATTGCATTTTATTGATGGCAATTTGAATGCACAGAGATACCATGAAGAGATCCTGAGGCCCATTGTCGTGTCATTCATCCTCCACCATCACCTCATGTTTCAGCATGATAATGCACGGCCCCATGTCACAAGGATCTGCACACAATTCCTGGAAGCTGAAAATGTCCCAGTTCTTCCATGGCCTGCATCCTTACCAGACATGTCACCCATTGAGCATGTTTGGAATGCTCTGGATCGATGCATACGACAGCGTATTCCGGTTCCCGCTAATATCCAGCAACTTCTTACAGCCATTGAAGAGGAGTCAGACAACATTCCACAGGCCACAATCAACAGCCTGATCAACTCTATGCGAAGGAGATGTCGCATGAGACAAATGGTGGTCACCAGATACTGACTGGTTTTCTGATCCACACCCCTTCCTTTTTCTAAAGGTATCTGTGACCAACATATACATATGTTTTCCCAGTCATGTGAAATCCATAGATTAGGGCCTAATGAATTTATTTAAATTGACTAATTTCGTTATATGAACTGTAACTCTGTAAAATCTTTGAAATTGTTGCATGTTGCGTTTTTCATATTTTTTTTCAGTGTACATTATGTAGTTGAATATGGTGTTGTGTGTGTGTGTGTGTGTGTGTGTGTGTTTTGAACAACAGACATTTCAGATATCCATTCGGTGGCGTCCGACCATTCCAACCGATCCCATGACAGACGTCGTAGCAGCCGGTCCCGCTCCCCTGACAGGCGGTCTGAACCCTCCGACCACTCCAGACACTCCCCTCCACAGATCAGCAACGGCAGGTAAACACACCACCTGGCTGCTACACAGTCAAACTCAAAGGCTTACAGGCGGCCGAATTCTGATCTTTTGCCAATAATTTAGCTAAATATCCGGAATGGCTGCCTGTATAAAGGCAGCCTTTGAGCTTTTTTGAAATTCTCACCCAGTGGGCAAAAACTAGTTAAAATGACGTCTTTACGACCCATAATAGGACTCAATACGAACTGCATTTCAAACCGTTTTGATCCGCTGGAAATGTCAAATGTTTTTAAGGGTTTGTTAAGTGTCTTTTTATTTTCCTGTTTTTGTTTTTTTGCCTACTTAACAAAGACTCTTCAGTTGGAGAATACCGTAAGTTGGACACCCCTTTCCCTAGGAGCCCGCTGTGTAGAGTCCCGCTGTGTAGAGTCCCGCTGTGTAGAGTCCCGCTGTGTAGAGTCCCGCTGTGTAGAGTCCCGCTGTGTAGGGTCCCGCTGTGTAGGGTCCCGCTGTGTAGGGTCCCGCTGTGTAGGGTCCCGCTGTGTAGGGTCCCGCTGTGTAGGGTCCCGCTGTGTAGGGTCCCGCTGTGTAGGGTCCGGCTGTGTAGGGTCCGGCTGTGTAGGGTCCGGCTGTGTAGGGTCCGGCTGTGTAGGGTCCGGCTGTGTAGGGTCCGGCTGTGTAGGGTCCGGCTGTGTAGGGTCCGGCTGTGTAGGGTCCGGCTGTGTAGGGTCCGGCTGTGTAGGGTCCCGCTGTGTAGGGCCCCGCTGTGTAGGGCCCCGCTGTGTAGGGCCCCGCTGTGTAGGGCCCCGCTGTGTAGAGTCCCGCTGTGTAGAGTCCCGCTGTGTAGAGTCCGGCTGCGTAGGGCCCCGCTGCGTAGGGCCCGGCTGCGTAGGGCCCGGCTGCGTAGGGCCCGGCTGCGTAGGGCCCGGCTGCGTAGGGCCCGGCTGCGTAGGGCCCGGCTGCGTAGGGCCCGGCTGCGTAGGGCCCGGCTGCGTAGGGCCCCGCTGCGTAGGGCCCCGCTGCGTAGAGTCCGGCTGCGTAGAGTCCGGCTGCGTAGAGTCCGGCTGCGTAGGGCCCCGCTGCGTAGGGTCCCGCTGCGTAGAGTCCGGCTGCGTAGAGTCCGGCTGCGTAGGGCCCCGCTGCTGCGTAGGGTCCCGCTGCGTAGGGCCCCGCTGCGTAGGGCCCCGCTGCGTAGGGTCCGGCTGCGTAGGGTCCCGCTGCGTAGATTCCGGCTGCGTAGGGCCCCGCTGCGTAGGGTCCCGCTGCGTAGAGTCCGGCTGTGCAGGGTCCCGCTGCGTAGGGTCCCGCTGCGTAGAGTCCGGCTGTGCAGGGCCCCGCTGTACTTGTCAGATGACAGAATAATGAATAAATGTATAGTAAATGGATAGTACCCCGTGTTAATGTAGATAAATTCAAAATACCCCTATATTTCTCCCTTTCCTACCGATAAGGATTACTTAGGACCACTAAACCAAAGCCATTTCCATAAAGAATCCATCTGTGCCCTGAATACTCTTGACTATAATTGTGTGTGTGTGTGTATCCCTCGTGTGTTTTTGAATTTGATAAATGTTTTATGAATCCTAGATGTGCCCTTTATGTTTGACATTGATGCTGATATCAGGAAATCAGTGCTCAGTTAGCAGCCATGGCTTTACACTGTCAAACAGTGCAGTATTCATTTGGCTTCAAGGACGGACACACACACACACACACACACACACACACACACACACACACTGCTTGATAGTATTGTAATGTACACGCTGTGCATCAGTTATTGAGTGGCAGGTCTTGTTTTGACTCAGGGCTCCAGTAGGGCCACGGTCTGTGGATGTAGTGTCACAGTCACACAGAACACAGCCTGTGGATGTAGTGTCACAGTCTGTGGATGTAGTGTCACAGTCTGTGGATGTAGTGTCACAGCCTGTGGATGTAGTGTCACAGTCACACAGAACACAGTTTGTGGATGTAGTCACAGTCACACAGAACACAGCCTGTGGATGTAGTGGTCAGAGTCACACAGAACACAGCCTGTGGATGTAGTGTCACAGCCTGTGGATGTAGTGTCACAGTCACACAGAACACAGTCTGTGGATGTAGTGTCACAGTCACACAGAACAGTCTGTGGATGTCGTGTCACAGTCACACAGAACACAGCCTGTGGATGTAGTGTCACAGTCACACAGAACACAGTCTGTGGATGTAGTGTCACAGTCACACAGAACACAGCCTGTGGATGTAGTGCCAGAGTCACACAGAACACAGCCTGTGGATGTTGTGTCACAGTCACACAGAACACAGCCTGTGGATGTAGTGTCACAGTCACACAGAACACAGTCTGTGGATGTAGTGTCAGAGTCACACAGAACACAGCCTGTGGATGTAGTGTCACAGTCACACAGAACACAGTCTGTGGATGTACTGTCACAGTCACACAGAACACAGCCTGTGGATGTAGTGTCAGAGTCACACAGAACACAGCCTGTGGATGTAGTGTCACAGTCACACAGAACACAGTCTGTGGATGTAGTGTCACAGTCACACAGAACACAGTCTGTGGATGTAGTGTCACAGTCACACAGAACACAGCCTGTGGATGTAGTGTCACAGTCACACAGAACACAGCCTGTGGATGTAGTGTCACAGTCACACAGAACACAGTCTGTGGATGTAGTGTCACAGTCACACAGAACACAGCCTGTGGATGTAGTGTCACAGTCACACAGAACACAGTCTGTGGATGTAGTGTCACAGTCACACAGAACACAGCCTGTGGATGTAGTGTCACAGTCACACAGAACACAGTCTGTGGATGTAGTGTCACAGTCACACAGAACACAGCCTGTGGATGTAGTGTCACCGTCACACAGAACACAGCCTGTGGATGTAGTGTCACACAGAACACAGCCTGTGGATGTAGTGTCACAGTCACACAGAACACAGCCTGTGGATGTAGTGTCACAGTCACACAGAACACAGCCTGTGGATGTAGTGTCACAGTCACACAGAACACAGCCTGTGGATGTAGTGTCACAGTCACACAGAACACAGCCTGTGGATGTAGTGTCACAGTCACACAGAACACAGCCTGTGGATGTAGTGTCACAGTCACACAGAACACAGTCTGTGGATGTAGTGTCACAGTCACACAGAACACAGCCTGTGGATGTAGTGTAAGAGTCACACAGAACACAGTCTGTGGATGTAGTGTCACAGTCACACAGAACACAGCCTGTGGATGTAGTGTCACACAGAACACAGCCTGTGGATGTAGTGTCACATGATCACTGTGGATGGTGAAGAGCGACAGCGTGTTTGGCACAAGGAGACTACGCCTTCTAACAGTGGGCTAATGACAGGCTGTTACTCACTGTAAATATCGTGTGTGTGTGTGTGTGTGTGTGTGTGTGTGTGTGTGTGTGTGTGTGTGTGTGTGTGTGGCGAAAGCGGATTAAAACACAAATACCAGGAAATGTTCATCTCTTTCAAAAGCATTGGTGATGAGAGAAAACAAGGCAGCAGTATTTTGGCTGTGTAGCATTTAAGGGAGATTGAGATCAGATAGTTATGTTAAGTTATTGACACAGAGGAGAGATTTAAGGCAGATAGATTTATCTAGCTGATCTGTGAATGACCTATTTCTCCCAGTCAGTTCCAGGAGACCAGTTGGCAGTGAAAGGTTCCTTCAGGATGTGCTGAATAAAGCTGTTTTTCCTCTCTCCAGCCTGTTTGAGCTCATTCCTTCACGGTTACATCTGTGTGTGTGTGTGTGTGTGTGTGTGTGTGTGTGTGTGTGTGTGTGTGTGTGTGTGTGTGTGTGTGCGTGTGTGTTATACAAGTGTTTTATCAAATGTTATTGGTCACACGTGTTTAGCGGATGTTAAAACAACATTATGATTTATTTATTTTAGAGAAAGACAAAAAAATTGCAATTGTGAAACATTTTCAGATTAAATACTACTAAATACTAAATACTACAGATTAAATACTGATACTTAAAACGACTTAAACAAGATTTTAAACAAAATTCAAGAAATGTCATGGCATGGGGCAACGATTTGATTTTGTTATTATGAGTCACTCAGATGGCATAAGACATGGCAAGATGTGTAGAATTGCAGGAAATGTGCTATAAAACTGCATTTTCTTTTCTCAGTTCCATGACAAAATGTGTAAAATTGCAATAAAGTAGCTTCAAACAACCTAGACTAGAACCCTCAAACTCAACTCTGGTCCTCGAAGCCAGTTCCACTGCGCTTTTTCATTATTCCCCCTCTAACCAGGGACTGATTTTAGACCTGGGACACCAGGTGGGTGCAATCAATTATCAGGTAGAACAGAAAACCAGCAGGGTCAGAGTTGAATACCCCTGCCCTAGAGTTTAAGGCTGGGGAGGGGAATAGTTTTAAGGACCCCTTTAGGTATAACAAAAATATTTGATGAAACATTGAATTTGACCTTACTGCTATTAGCCCATAGAAACGCATTGAATAACAGATTCATACATGGAAAAACAAAACAATAGCCTCCCGAGTGGCGCAGCGGTCTTAGGCACTGCTGTGCTTGAGGCGTCACTACAGATCCAGGTTCGATCCTGGGCTGTGTTGCAGCCGGCCGCGACCGGGAGACCCATGAGGCGACGCACAATTGGCCCAGCGTCGTTAGGGGAGGGTTTGGCCGGCAGGGATGTCCTTGTTCCCTCGCGCTCTGGTGACTCCTGTGGCGGGCCGTGTGCATGCACGCTGACACGGTCGACCAGTTGTGCAGTATTTCCTCAAGACATTGGTGCGGCTAGCTTACCGGGTTAAGCGAGCAGGGTGTCAAGAAGCAGTGCTGCTTGGCAGGGTTGTGTTTCGGGGGTCTATCAACCTTTGCCTCTCCCGAGTCCATACGGAAGTTGTAGCGATGGGACAAGTGGAATTGCAGAAAGTTTGTTTTAAAACAGCACAATTGTCTCTGATGCCAAGAAGAGGGGCTCTAAATTGGCCACCCCCACCACCTAAACCCCATTTTGATCCAGGAAAAATCCTGTGTGTCTGTGTTTTTAGGTGCTCACACACTCACTTCACCCTGTCCTGTCAATAGGCAGCAGTTTTCCAGAGTTGTAGTCGTTCCAGTCATGTGATGAGGGGCTTGGAGAAGGGAATTATATTCAGCCCGATGGCCACTGGCCGCAGAAGGTATGGATTTTTTTAGGGGGATTATGGCCACACAAAGGGGATGCAGCCGGGAAATTCGAGGCATTATCAAGTGCTTGTCAAATTGTGAATGAGTGACTGATGAAGTGTGTACAGCCTGAGCAAAAAACTAATCAGAGCTGATGCCTTTCAATCGACTTTTTTCAAATCGCCATCGCATCATGCAGCCTTGGAATGTATTAAACATCAAAACATATTGCCCAATGTTTGTAAAACATCTAAAGTTGCATAAATAACTCTAAATTAAGCAAATAGAATTACCTGTTTCTTTGTTAACCGCTCAACACAGAATAGCTACATGTGAACACTCCCTCAAATCGCTTGGAGAAAATATCCTTTCTATTTTATTCAGCTTTGTTAAATTTTATTCTTCATACTATAAAATAATGCCATGGAATTCTAAACAAATATTGTCTGCTAAATGAACTAGTGTAGCCCACAGCCATATGGCATAGCCAGATCAGGACCTAACACAAGGACAACTCAAGAGTATGTTATTCTGTTCTTCTGAAATGTTTCTTTAGGCCTGTGTAAAATAAATAATGGATTTATTGTGAAGGTGTAGGCTATATTACATGGATTTATTAGACTTTAGATGTTCTAAAGGTCTGCATCAGTGGCGTGTAGGCTGTGTGTGGAAGCCAGGAGATGCTACATGTGTTTCTGTTAATTAACAGTCAATTACCGTGAGACCGACAGTTATTTGCTTGATGACGCTGACAAAATGTCATGACCGCCACAGCCCTATTCATAACACACACTGTTCACACCCCTCTTGTTGACGGAGAGAAAATCTAGCAAGTTTTTAAGCTTACTTCCTTATTTTCTACACATTTTGTCATGGGGTGGGGTTTTAAGCTAATTTTCTTGCAATTCTATACATTTTGCCATGTCTAATGGGTGATATTTGAGTGACTCGAACATTACTACAAAATCTTTGCCCCCCAAAAAAACGTTAGCTAAAAAAACGTTAGCTGACATGGGCTAGTTGATCTGGATATTTCTAATAAGCTCTAAGGTATGCAATGACTCCCCTGCTGACCCCTGACGACCCCTGCTGACCCCTGACAACCCCTGCTGACTCCTGCCCTACAAGACAGCTAGCACCACTTTCCAGACCTCTGCTCTGTTTCCCAACGACAGTATCCTGCAGGACAGCTAGCACCACTTTCCAGACCTCTGCTCTGTTTCCCAACGACAGTATCCTGCAGGACAGCTAGCACCACTTTCCAGACCTCTGCTCTGTTTCCCAACGACAGTACCCTGCAGGACAGCTAGCACCACTTTCCAGACCTCTGCTCTGTTTCCCAACGACAGTACCCTGCAGGACAGCTAGCACCACTTACCAGGCCTCTGCTCTGTTTCCCAACGACAGTACCCTGCAGGACAGCTAGCACCACTTACCAGGCCTCTGCTCTGTTTCCCAACGACAGTACCCTGCAGGACAGCTAGCACCACTTACCAGGCCTCTGCTCTGTTTCCCAACGACAGTATCCTGCAGGACAGCTAGCACCACTTACCAGGCCTCTGCTCTGTTTCCCAACGACAGTATCCTGCAGGACAGCTAGCACCACTTACCAGGCCTCTGCTCTGTTTCCCAACGACAGTACCCTGCAGGACAGCTAGCTCCACTTACCAGGCCTCTGCTCTGTTTCCCAACGACAGTATCCTGCAGGACAGCTAGCACCACTTACCAGGCCTCTGCTCTGTTTCCCAACGACAGTACCCTGCAGGACAGCTAGCACCACTTACCAGGCCTCTGCTCTGTTTCCCAACGACAGTACCCTGCAGGACAGCTAGCACAACTTACCAGGCCTCTGCTCTGTTTCCCAATGACAGTACCCTGCAGGACAGCTAGCACCACTTACCAGGCCTCTGCTCTGTTTCCCAACGACAGTATCCTGCAGGACAGCTAGCACAACTTACCAGGCCTCTGCTCTGTTTCCCAACGACAGTACCCTGCAGGAAAGCTAGCACAACTTACCAGGCCTCTGCTCTGTTTCCCAACGACAGTATCCTGCAGGACAGCTAGCGTGTGATATAGATATGTCATTCTCATTGAAAGCCAGGCTAAGAAGAGGTAGATCTGCTCTATTTGTGCTATTTCTATGCTTTCAGTTTTGTACACCAGCTTCAAACAGCTGGGGGGGGGGGGGGGATGGGGGGGTGGTTATGGAAAATATACTTCAGAGTGGTTTAGATTATACAATAGTTCTTTGCACCGTACATGCTTGTTTTGTCACAAACTAAAATTAGGCAAACTATTAGAATTTTACCAACCAGGAAATGGCTGAGCTATTTCTGCATATTGTGTTTTTAAATGTGTTCTATTGCCAACTCTTATGGTCATTAAATGTGTTCTATAGCCAACTCTTATGGTCATTGCATAACTTGTTTGTATTTGGCATGGCAACGACCATCAGAGTTGGCAAGACAGTTCAAACAGCTCTTGGACCAGGTTATATATTTGTTGCAGTTTTGGATGATTTATTGTGACCTCGGTGTTAGTAGTCTGTGTTTGTTTTAATTCCAACCTTTCCTGGTTCTTGGCCAGAGGCACACAGTGAAGTGCACCTGGGGTACACAGAATTCTCTCTCTCTCTTTCCACATTTTGTTACGTTACAGCCTTATTCTAAAATTGATTAAATACATGTTTTTCCTCATCAATCTACACACAATACTTCATAATGACTTCACAATACCCCATAATGACATCACAATACCTCATATTGACTTCACAATACCCCATAATGACATCACAATACCTCATATTGACATCACAATACCTCATAATGACAAAGTGAAAATAGGTTTTTAGATTTTTTTTTGCAAAAGAAAACCCAGATAGCTTATTACATAAGTATTTAGACCCTTTTGCTATGAGGTGCATCCTGTTTCCATTGATCATCCTTGATGTTTCTACAACTTGATTGGAGTCCACCTGTGGTAAATTCCATTGGACATGATTTGGAAGGCACACACCTGTCTATATAAGGTCCCACAGTTGACAGTGCATGTCAGAGTAAAAACCAAGCCATGAGGTAAAAGGAATTGTCCGTAGAGCTCCAAGACAGGCTTGTGTCGAGGCACAGATCTGGGGAAGGGTACCAAAACATTTCTGCAGCATTGAAGGTCCCTGAGAACACAGTGGCCTCCATCATTCTTAAATGGAAGACGTTTGGAACTGCTGCCAAAAGTGTTTCAACAAAGTACTGAGTAAAGGGTCTGACTACTTATGTAAATGTATTAAAAATTAACACATTTGCAAAAATGTCTAAAAAACTGTTTTTGCTTTGTCATTATGGTGTATTGTGTGTAGATTGATGAGGGTGGGAAACGATTTAATCCATTTTAGAATAAGGCTGTAACGTAATAAAATATGGGAAAAGTCGAGGGGTCTGAATACTTTCCGAATGAACTGTATCTAGCCTAAGGCTAGTTACATGCTAAATGGTTAGGGCTAGTTACATGCTAAGTGGTTAGGGCTAGTTACATGCTAAGTGGTTAGGGCTAGTTATATGCTAAGTGGTTAGGGCTAGTTACATGCTAAATGGTTAGGGCTAGTTACATGCTAAGTGGTTAGGGCTAGTTACATGCTAAATGGTTAGGGCTAGTTACATGCTAAGTGGCTTTAGGGCTAGTTATATGCTAAGTGGTTAGGGCTAGTTACATGCTAAGTGGTTATTAGCATATGTGCCAGAGGGCAGAGGCTCAAACCAGTTCTGCATATGTATTGATATACAGTGTTTGTTGAATTGTACCACATCCCTGGTTCTGTGAGGCTCTGTTGATAAGAGCTTCGCACTAACAAGGCCAGATGTATAGTTTCTGGGTTCAATTCCCACACGGATTACTTGCACATATTGAAAATGTATGCACTTCCTGTGCTGTAAATCGCTTTGGATCAAATGTATGAAATAAAAACAATTTAAAATACCCTTTTTTGTCACCAGTCACAGAAGTCGTGAGGAGGAGGAGAGGATCTCGAAGCCGACAGCGGTGCCACCCAAGCTGGCAGAGGAGGCTCCTGCCCTGCCCAAACCCCTGGAGAAGTCTGTCACCAGGGAGGAGAAACCGGTCCCTCCTCTACCAGGTCAGAACAACTAACCAGTAACCTTTTTGAGGGTCGTAGGTAACCTAAATGTTAGATCGTTCAACCAGAAGGTCGCAGGGTTGAATCCCAAGTCCAACAGGATACAATTTCTGGGGATTTTAGCTACGCTAGATGCCTACTGCCTTTGTGCCCTTGAGCAATACACTTAACATGTACAAATGTTTGAGCCCAGCTACCAAGATTAAATCTAGACGCTTGCTGTGCTGTGCTGAGCTGAGCTTGGTTGAGGCTGCAGCCTATAGTTAGACTGTAGTGTGAGTTGATGGACTCTGACGTTCCCCTACTGCCCTGCAGCCAGCTGAGTGTCTCTGTGTGGGTGTGTGTGTTCGTGTGCTTCCGTGTGTGAGAGAGTGTATGCACACGTTTTGTTCCTTGAGGATTTGCCTCATGGTCTGTGTGTTGAGAGGTGTCAGTATAAAGGTGTATTGTGGTGTCTGACCTGCATCTGACCATTCAGTACATCCTCTTGTATGAATAGTGCAGTTGATATTATCTCTCTCTCTCTCTCTCTCTGTGTGTGCGTGCGTGTTTTTCTTCAGAACCCAAGCCAGTATATGCCCAGCCAGGCCAGCCTGATGTGGACCTGCCAGTCAGCCCCGCTGAAGCCCCTGTGCCCAGCGCTGCCCATGATGACAGTATCCTACGGTATGTTGAAATATCTGTTCACCTGTCTCTAACAGTATCCTACGGTATGTAGAAATGTCTGTTCACCTGTGTCTAACAGTATCCTACGGTATGTAGAAATATCTGTTCACCTGTGTCTAACAGTATCCTACGGTATGTAGAAATATCTGTTCACCTGTCTCTAACAGTATCCTACGGTATGTAGAAATATCTGTTCACCTGTGTCTAACAGTATCCTACGGTATGTAGAAGTATCTGTTCACCTGTGTCTAACAGTATCCTACGAGGGGGGGCAATGTAAATAGTCTGGGTAGCCATTTGATTAGGTGTTCAGGAGTCTTATGGCTTGGGGGTAGAAGCTGTTTAGAAGCCTCTTGGACCTAGACTTGGTGCTCCAGTACCGCTTGCCGTGTGGTAGCAGAGAGAACCGTCTATGATTAGGGTGGCTGGAGTCTTTGACAATTTTTAGGGCCTTCCTCTCACACCGCCTGGTGTAGAGGTCCTGGATGGCAGGCAGCTTAGCCCCAGTGATGTACTGGGCCGTTTGCACTACCCTCTGTAGTGCCTTGCGGTCGGAAGCCGAGCAGTTGCCATACCAGGCAGTGATGCAACCCGTCAGGGTGCTCTCGATGGTGCAGCTGTAGAGGATCTGAGGACCCATGCCAAATCTTTTCAGTCTCCTGAGGGGGAATAGGTTTTGTTGTGCCCTCTTCACAACTGTCTTGGTGTGCTTAGACCATGTTAGTTTGTTGGTGATGTGGACACCAAGGAACTTGAAGCTCTCAACCTGCTCCACTGCAGCCGCGTCGATGAGAATGGGGGTGTGCTCGGTCCTCGTTTTCCTGTAGTCCACAATCATCTCCTTTGTCTTGATCACATTGAGGGAGAGGTTGTTGTCTTGGCACCACACGGCCAGGTCTCTGACCTCCTCCCTATAGGTTGTCTCATCGTTGTCGGTGATCAGGCCACTGTTGTGTCATCGGCAAACGTAATGATGGTGTTGGAGTCGTGCAGTCATGAGTGAACAGGGAGTACAGGAGGGGACTGAGCACACACCCTTGAGGGGCCCCTGTGTTGAGGATCAGCGTGGCGGATGTGTTGTTACCTACCCTTACCACCTGGGGGTGGCCCGTCAGGAAGTCCAGGATCCAGTTGCAGGGGGAGGTGTTTAGTCCCAGGGTCCTTATTTCCAAAAACATAAATATCACAGAGTGGTTCTTTAACTGTCTTATCTCTCTCCCCATCCCACCCCGTCTCCTCTCTCCCCATCCCACCCCGTCTCCTCTCTCCCCATCCCACCCCGTCTCCTCTCTCCCCATCCCACCCCGTCTCCTCTCTCCCCATCCCACCCCGTCTCCTCTCTCCCCATCCCACCCCGTCTCCTCTCTCCCCATCCCACCCCGTCTCCTCTCTCCCCATCCCACCCCGTCTCCTCTCTCCCCGTCCCACCCCGTCTCCTCTCTCCCCGTCCCACCCCGTCTCCTCTCTCCCCATTCCACCCCGTCTCCTCTCTCCCCATTCCACCCCGTCTCCTCTCTCCCCATCCCACCCCGTCTCCTCTCTCCCCATTCCACCATGTCTCCTCTCTCCCCATTCCACCATGTCTCCTCTCTCCCCGTTCCACCATGTCTCCTCTCTCCCCGTTCCACCATGTCTCCTCTCTCCCCGTTCCACCATGTCTCCTCTCTCCCCGTTCCACCATGTCTCCTCTCTCCCCGTCCCACCATGTCTCCTCTCTCCCCGTCCCACCCCGTCTCCTCTCTCCCCGTCCCACCCCGTCTCCTCTCTCCCCGTCCCACCCCGTCTCCTCTCTCCCCGTCCCACCATGTCTCCTCTCTCCCCGTCCCACCATGTCTCCTCTCTCCCCATTCCACCATGTCTCCTCTCTCCCCATTCCACCATGTCTCCTCTCTCCCCATTCCACCATGTCTCCTCTCTCCCCATTCCACCATGTCTCCTCTCTCCCCATTCCACCATGTCTCCTCTCTCCCCATTCCACCATGTCTCCTCTCTCCCCATCCCACCATGTCTCCTCTCTCCCCATCCCACCATGTCTCCTCTCTCCCCATCCCACCATGTCTCCTCTCTCCCCATTCCACCATGTCTCCTCTCTCCCCATCCCACCATGTCTCCTCTCTCCCCATCCCACCATGTCTCCTCTCTCCCCATCCCACCATGTCTCCTCTCTCCCCATCCCACCATGTCTCCTCTCTCCCCATCCCACCATGTCTCCTCTCTCCCCATTCCACCATGTCTCCTCTCTCCCCATTCCACCATGTCTCCTCTCTCCCCATTCCACCATGTCTCCTCTCTCCCCATTCCACCATGTCTCCTCTCTCCCCATTCCACCATGTCTCCTCTCTCCCCATTCCACCATGTCTCCTCTCTCCCCATCCCACCATGTCTCCTCTCTCCCCATCCCACCATGTCTCCTCTCTCCCCATCCCACCATGTCTCCTCTCTCCCCATTCCACCATGTCTCCTCTCTCCCCATCCCACCATGTCTCCTCTCTCCCCATCCCACCATGTCTCCTCTCTCCCCATCCCACCATGTCTCCTCTCTCCCCATCCCACCATGTCTCCTCTCTCCCCATCCCACCATGTCTCCTCTCTCCCCATCCCACCATGTCTCCTCTCTCCCCATCCCTCCATGTCTCCTCTCTCCCCATCCCACCATGTCTCCTCTCTCCCCATCCCACCATGTCTCCTCTCTCCCCATCCCACCCCGTCTCCTCTCTCCCCATCCCACCCCGTCTCCTCTCTCCCCATTCCACCATGTCTCCTCTCTCCCCATCCCACCATGTCTCCTCTCTCCCCATCCCACCATGTCTCCTCTCTCCCCATCCCACCCCGTCTCCTCTCTCCCCATCCCACCCCGTCTCCTCTCTCCCCATTCCACCATGTCTCCTCTCTCCCCATTCCACCATGTCTCCTCTCTCCCCATTCCACCATGTCTTCTCTCTCCCCATTCCACCATGTCTCCTCTCTCCCCATTCCACCATGTCTCCTCTCTCCCCATTCCACCATGTCTCCTCTCTCCCCATTCCACCATGTCTCCTCTCTCCCCATTCCACCATGTCTCCTCTCTCCCCATTCCACCATGTCTCCTCTCTCCCCATTCCACCATGTCTCCTCTCTCCCCATTCCACCCCGTCTCCTCTCTCCCCATTCCACCCCGTCTCCTCTCTCCCTATCTAACCCTGTGTATTCACTCCCTAGGCCGAGTATGAAGCTGGTGAAGTTTAAGAAGGGGGAGAGTGTGGGTCTGAGGCTTGCAGGGGGGAACGATGTGGGCATCTTTGTAGCAGGAGTCCTGGAGGATAGCCCTGCAGCTAAGGAGGGTCTGGAGGAGGGGGACCAAATTCTCAGGGTGAGACACGATACAGCAGCAACTACACACTCACTACAGCAACACTAAGGTTGTCGGTTCAATTTCCACAGGGATCACATCCACAATGTATGCACTCACTGTACTGTAAATTGCATAGGATAAAATCGTTTGCTGTGTTAAAATTATTCTCATCAAAATTACATGCTCTGTAGCCTAACGTGTAAGTGAATGCCTTCACAAATTTAATCAATTCTATCAGCTGCGGAATTTCATTGCACAGAAATCCCATTTTAGTTGCCACTGGAATTGAAGAAGGGTGATGTTGCATATACTAGCAAATATGTGTTAACACAGTAAAATGGCCGCCTAAACCCCAAGATGCTGCAGGGAGTACCACAGTAAAATTGCCGCCTAGACAACAACAAGATGCTACAGGGGATACTACAGTAAAATGACCGCCTAAACAACAACAAGATGCTACAGAGGATACCACAGTAAAATGGCCGCCTAAACAACAACAAGATGCTACAGGGGATACCACAGTAAAATGGCCGCCTAAACAACAACAAGATGCTACAGGGAATACCACAGTAAAATGGCCACCTAAACAACAAGATGCTACAGAGGATATCACAGTAAAATGGCCGCCTAAACAGCAACAACAAGAAGCTACAGGGAATACCACAGTAAAATGGCCACCTAAACAACAACAACAAGATGCTACAGAGGATACCACAGTAAAATGGCCGCCTAAACAACAACAACAACAAGATGCTACAGGGGATACCACAGTAAAATGGCCACCTAAACAACAAGATGCTACAGAGGATATCACAGTAAAATGGCCGCCTAAACAGCAACAACAAGAAGCTACAGGGAATACCACAGTAAAATGGCCACCTAAACAACAACAACAAGATGCTACAGAGGATACCACAGTAAAATGGCCGCCTAAACAACAACAACAAGATGCTACAGGGAATACCACAGTAAAATGGCCGCCTAAACAACAACAACAAGATGCTACAGGGAATACCACAGTAAAATGGTCGCCTAAACAACAACAACAAGATGCTACAGGGAATACCACAGTAAAATGGCCACCAAAACATCAACAAGATGCTACAGAGGATACCACAGTAAAATGGCCACCTAAACAACAACAAGATGCTACAGAGGATACCACAGTAAAATCGCCGCCTAAACAACAACAACAAGATGCTACAGGGAATACCACAGTAAAATGGCCACCTAAACAACAAGATGCTACAGGGAATACCACAGTAAAATGGCCACCTAAACAAGATGCTACAGGGAATACCACAGTAAAATGGCCGCCTAAACGACAAGATGCTACAGGGAATACCACAGTAAAAGGGCCACCTAAACAACAACAACAAGATGCTACAGGGAATACCACAGTAAAATGGCCACCTAAACAACAACAACAAGATGCTACAGGGAATACCACAGTAAAATGGCCACCTAAACAACAACAACAAGATGCTACAGGGAATACCACAGTAAAATGGCCACCAAAACATCAACAAGATGCTACAGAGGATACCACAGTAAAATGGCCGCCTAAACAACAACAACAAGATGCTACAGAGGATACCACAGTAAAATCGCCGCCTAAACAACAACAACAAGATGCTACAGGGAATACCACAGTAAAATGGCCACCTAAACAACAAGATGCTACAGGGAATACCACAGTAAAATGGCCACCTAAACAACAAGATGCTACAGGGAATACCACAGTAAAATGGCCGCCTAAACGACAAGATGCTACAGGGAATACCACAGTAAAATGGCCGCCTAAACAACAACAACAAGATGCTACACTCTATTCAGTGTTTGTGCCTGTTTTTTACAACTTGGTTAACAGTGTCTGTAACGGTAGCCGTGTTTTCACAGGGCCTTGGTTTGTATCTCAAAGTCTGCGTCCCAAATGACAGCCTATTCTCTACATAGTGCACTAGTTGTGACCAGGGCCCATATCCAAAAAGCTTCTCTTCTGTGATTTATTAATGGTTTTAAATCCGGCTGCTCCAAGATTCCTGCTCCTTTTGGAGTCTGTCTCCTAGCAACGGGCATCACTACCCTTTCTTTCTCTGTTTGCCCCATTTCTCTTCCTTCCTCCGAGCTGTGTATCTTTTTCTGTTTACACTCCGCCTCCTCCTCGTCTCTCTGCGAGCGTAAATGTGTAAAGCGTGGGTCTTAGTAATGGTGTGGATTTTAGTTTAGAGTGCAGTAAAACTCTGTCAGGGTTGTAGTCACCGGGGGTGACGCTAAAGGATGTTATGTAAACATTTTAGAGGTGCAGACCATCAGCACTATTTTAAGACATGCTCCAGAACTTTGGCAACTGCTAAGTATTTTTTTAAACATCTGGTTTTGGGCTGGATGTGTCAATGTGTAGTTCATGCATGCATCATCTATGATCAGAATTACTGTCTTACCTCAATTAGACAGCCCCCTAGTAATTAGATTTCCACCAATGAGCTTCAGCTTGGGAGAGAGAGAAATGACATGGTGCACGTGATGTGACGTAGTCCGCCATTTTATCGGGGACCGCTTTTGGCTCATGAGCGCTACTTTCAGAACTACTGGCTAAAAAGTATACAAAAAGTACCGGAGAATCTCTTTTTAAAATGCTAATGTTGTGTAAACGTTTAGACATGTAGGCCATCGGCACTATTAACCACAGCTGACGTGTGTAATATATGTCAGTTCTGTCAGTGTTTACATTTAGTAAGTGTATGTGATCCCTGGGGGGGGGATTGAACCCATAACCTTTTCCCAGGTCACAAGTGAACACTTATCCAACACTTTTTAGATGTCCACGATGGTTCCCAAGGATACATAGTCAACAGGATATAGATTCTAGAACAACAACAACAACAACACATTGAAACTACCTACTTCCTCTTCATCTGTTTGATACATATATCCACAAAAAAACGTTAAACATATGAAAAGAATAACCGTACAGCTCCCTGTTTTTCCAGGTTAATAATGTGGATTTTGCTAATATAATCCGAGAGGAGGCGGTGCTGTTCCTCCTTGACCTCCCTAAAGGTGAAGAGGTCACCATCCTGGCCCAGAAGAAGAAGGATGGTGAGTGCAGGAGGACGAGAGGAAACTGGATGGAAATAAACTGAGCTGGTTCCATTCACTCACTCACTACCCCCTTCCCCCCACTCTGAAGGGTCTGGATAGGTATGATCAGTTTAGGGGTGAAGCTTCCACCATATTGCTTCCACTTTACAGATCTGCAATCCCAGTATATTAGGGTAAGGGAAGTGAATTGGGACCGGTTGAGCTACTACCAGAGATGTATATGTATTGGACTTCTTCTCCCTCTGACTCTGTCTGTGTTTGGCTCCAGTGTACCGGCGAATCGTGGAGTCTGATGTGGGTGACTCGTTCTACATCCGGACCCACTTTGAGTATGAGAAGGAGTCTCCGTACGGCCTGAGCTTCAACAAGGGAGAGGTGTTCAGAGTGGTGGACACCCTGTACAACGGCAAGCTGGGATCCTGGCTGGCCATCCGCATCGGGAAGAACCACCAGGAAGTGGAGAGAGGCATCATACCTAACAAGAACAGGTGATGATGACACTCTTTTCTTCTGCTATTCTGTCCTCTTCTTCTGCTATTCTGTCCTCTTCTTCTGCTATTCTGTCCTCTCCTCCTTCTGCTATTCTGTCCTCTCCTCCTTCTGCTATTCTGTCCTCTCCTTCTGCTATTCTGTCCTCTCCTCCTTCTGCTATTCTGTCCTCTCCTCCATCTGATATTCTGTCCTCTCCTCCTTCTGCTATTCTGTCCTCTCCTCCTTCTGCTATTCTGTCCTCTCCTCCATCTGCTATTCTGTCCTCTCCTCCTTCTGCTAATCTGTCCTATCCTCCTTCTGCTATTCTGTCCTCTTCTTCTTCTGCTATTCTGTCCTTTTCTTCTGCTATTCTGTCCTCTTCTTCTTCTGCTAATCTGTCCTATCCTCCTTCTGCTATTATGTCCTCTCCTCCTGCTATTATGTCCTCTCCTCCTTCTGCTATTCTGTCATCTCCTCCTTCTGCTATTCTGTCCTCTTCTTCTGCTATTCTGTCCTCTTCTTCTGCTATTCTGTCATCCCCTCCTCCTTCTGCTATTCTGTCCTCTTCTTCTGCTATTCTGTCCTCTCCTCCTTCTGGTATTCTGTCCTCTCCTCCTTCTGCTATTCTGTCCTCTCCTCCTTCTGCTATTCTGTCCTCTCCTCCTTCTGCTATTCTGTCCTCTCCTCCTTCTGCTATTCTGTCCTCTCCTCCTTCTGCTATTCTGTCCTCTCCTCCTTCTGCTATTCTGTCCTCTCCCCCTTCTGCTATTCTGTCGTCGTCTTCTTCTTCTGCTATTCTGTCCTCTCCTCCTGCTATTCTGTCCTCTCCTCCTGCTATTCTGTCCTCTCCTCCTTCTGCTATTCTGTCCTCTTCTTCTGCTATTCTGTCCTCTTCTTCTTCTGCTATTCTGTCCTCTTCTTCTTCTGCTATTCTGTCCTCTTCTTCTTCTGCTATTCTGTCCTCTTCTTCTTCTGCTATTCTGTCCTCTTCTTCTTCTGCTATTCTGTCCTCTTCTTCTTCTGCTATTCTGTCCTCTTCTTCTTCTGCTATTCTGTCCTCTCCTCCTTCTGCTATTCTGTCCTCTTCTTCTTCTGCTATTCTGTCCTCTTCTTCTTCTGCTATTCTGTCCTCTTCTGCTATTCTGTCCTCTTCTTCTTCTGCTATTCTGTCCTCTTCTTCTTCTTCTGCTATTCTGTCTTCTTCGATCCTACCCTTTTTGGATCCTCTAGGTGTTTGTATCACAGAAGTCAGTTTGTTTATTTGAAAAGAGAATGTGTTCCATATAACTTACCTGGGTAAGACAATCATATAAATACATCAAAATAATAGAGGAACAAGATTCGCACTGGTCACAATTTATCATAACAATGTTGATGTCACGTTGTCCTCTCATAGCTTTAACCACATTTGTTATGATTATCATTGCCATGTTAGTGCCTCAGTTGACAGTATTAACGTTAGCCATGCCAAGTTTCCTGGACAGTGTCACAGACACATCAAAGCCCTTTAGAGGTGTCTCTGTCTCTGTCTGTCCCTCTCATTCTCCTGAGTAGAAAAGAAACTCAAGCACGGGTAATTTTGATTCCCCAAAAATATATTTTTCACAAACATTTTAATCTCAATTGACCTCCATCTGGGTTTTACAGAGAGCGACATCTCAATAGACCTCCATCTGGGTTTTACAGAGAGCTACATCTCAATAGACCTCCATCTGGGTTTTACAGAGAGCTACATCTCAATAGACCTCCATCTGGGTTTTACAGAGAGCGACATCTCATTAGACCTCCATCTGGGTTTTACAGAGAGCGACATCTCATTAGACCTCCATCTGGGTTTTACAGAGAGCGACATCTCATTAGACTAGACCTCCATCTGGGTTTTACAGAGAGCGACATCTCATTAGACCTCCATCTGGGTTTTACAGAGAGCGACATCTCAATAGACCTCCATCTGGGTTTTACAGAGAGCGACATCTCATTAGACCTCCATCTGGGTTTTACAGAGAGCGACATCTCAATAGACTAGACCTCCATCTGGGTTTTACAGAGAGTGACATCTCAATAGACCTCCATCTGGGTTTTACAGAGAGCTACATCTCATTAGACTAGACCTCCATCTGGGTTTTACAGAGAGCTACATCTCAATAGACCTCCATCTGGGTTTTACAGAGAGCTACATCTCAATAGACCTCCATCTGGGTTTTACAGAGAGCGACATCTCATTAGACCTCCATCTGTGTTTTACAGAGAGCGACATCTTATTAGACCTCCATCTGTGTTTTACAGAGAGCGACATCTCATTAGACCTCCATCTGGGTTTTACAGAGAGCGACATCTCAATAGACCTCCATCTGGGTTTTACAGAGAGCGACATCTCATTAGACCTCCATCTGGGTTTTACAGAGAGCTACATCTCATTAGACTAGACCTCCATCTGGGTTTTACAGAGAGCTACATCTCAATAGACCTCCATCTGGGTTTTACAGAGAGCTACATCTCAATAGACCTCCATCTGGGTTTTACAGAGAGCGACATCTCATTAGACCTCCATCTGGGTTTTACAGAGAGCGACATCTCATTAGACCTCCATCTGGGTTTTACAGAGAGCGACATCTCAATAGACCTCCATCTGGGTTTTACAGAGAGCGACATCTCATTAGACCTCCATCTGGGTTTTACAGAGAGCGACATCTCATTAGACCTCCATCTGGGTTTTACAGAGAGCGACATCTCATTAGACCTCCATCTGGGTTTTACAGAGAGCGACATCTCATTAGACCTCCATCTGGGTTTTACAGAGAGCGACATCTCATTCTCTGTTACGGAGAAAAACATAATATAACAAATGTTCTCTGGTGTCTCCAGAGCGGAGCAGCTGTCCAGCATGCAGTACACCCTCCCTAAGACAGCAGGGGGCGACAGGGCAGACTTCTGGAGGTTCAGGGGCCTGAGGAGCTCCAAGAGGAACCTGAGGAAAAGCAGAGAGGACCTGTCGGCCCAGCCCGTACAGACCAAGTTCCCTGCTTACGAGAGGGTGGTGCTGAGAGAGGGTGAGGACCGACAACTCTGATAGTGGCCCCTTCTCACTAACCCCTCCTCCCTAACTCCTCCTCCCTAACCCCTCTTCCTTAACTCCTCCTCCCTAGCCCCTCCCTAACTTGTCCTCCCTAGCCCCTCCTCCACAACTCCACCTCTAGTCCCTCCTCCCTCACTCCTCCCCCCTAGCCCCTCCCTAACTTGTCCTCCCTAGCCCCTCCTGCCCTTGCTCCTCCTCCCTCCTAACTCCACCTCCCTAGCCCCTCTCCCTCACTCCACCTCCCTAGCCCCTCCCTCTTCCCTAACTCATCGCTAGCCCCTCCTCCCTAACTCCTCCTCCCTAGCCCCTCCTCCTCCCTAACCCCTCCGTCTGTCTCTCTGTCTAATAGTGATGTTTGGAGTGTTTTATTTAAAGGAGAACAGAGCACCGTTTTCATATGTCTTAACGTACCACCAACGTTTTCTATTTCTCAGTAAATGTAGAAAGGTTATACTAGATCACTGGCTATATAGAGCCAAGAACCTTATGATAGGGTAGGATGGAACACTACTGATACACCAGTCTGTCCTCTGATGACCTTTAGGGTAGGATGGAACACTACCTGATACACCAGTCTGTCCTCTGATGACCTTTAGGGTAGGATGGAACACTACTGATACACCAGTCTGTCTGTCCTCTGATCCTTTGTCCAGCTGGTTTCCTCAGACCGGTGGTGGTATTTGGACCCATCGCAGACGTGGCACGAGAGAAAATCTCCCGGGAGGAGCCTGATCTGTTTGAACTTGCTAGTGAGTAACACGGCGTATCAGAATGACGTGCAAGTGAGTAACACGGCGTATCAGAATGACGTGCAAGTGAGTAACACGGCGTATCAGAATGACGTGCAAGTGAGTAACACGGCTTATCAGAATGACGTGCTAGTGAGTAACACGGCGTATCAGAATGACGTGCTAGTGAGTAACACGGCGTATCAGAATGACGTGCAAGTGAGTAACACGGCGTATCAGAATGACGTGCAAGTGAGTAACACGGCGTATCAGAATGACGTGCTAGTGAGTAACACGGCGTATCAGAATGACGTGCAAGTGAGTAACACGGCGTATCAGAATGACGTGCTAGTGAGTAACACGGCGTATCAGAATGACGTGCAAATGAGTAACACGGCGTATCAGAATGACGTGCTAGTGAGTAACACGGCGTATCAGAATGACGTGCTAGTGAGTAACACGGTGTATCAGAATGACGTGCAAATGAGTAACACGGCGTATCAGAATGACGTGCTAGTGAGTAACAAGGCGTATCAGAATGACGTGCTAGTGAGTAACACGGCGTATCAGAATGACGTGCTAGTGAGTAACACGGCGTATCAGAATGACGTGCTAGTGAGTAACACGGCGTATCAGAATGACGTGCTAGTGAGTAACACGGCGTATCAGAATGACGTGCTAGTGAGTAACACGGCGTATCAGAATGACGTGCTAGTGAGTAACACGGCGTATCAGAATGACGTGCTAGTGAGTAACACGGCGTATCAGAATGACGTGCTAGTGAGTAACACGGCGTATCAGAATGACGTGCTAGTGAGTAACACGGCGTATCAGAATGACGTGCAAATGAGTAACACGGCGTATCAGAATGACGTGCTAGTGAGTAACAAGGCGTATCAGAATGACGTGCTAGTGAGTAACACGGCGTATCAGAATGACGTGCTAGTGAGTAACACGGTGTATCAGAATGACGTGCTAGTGAGTAACACGGCGTATCAGAATGACGTGCTAGTGAGTAACACGGCGTATCAGAATGACGTGCTAGTGAGTAACACGGCGTATCAGAATGACGTGCTAGTGAGTAACACGGCGTATCAGAATGACGTGCTAGTGAGTAACAAGGCGTATCAGAATGACGTGCTAGTGAGTAACACGGCGTATCAGAATGACGTGCTAGTGAGTAACACGGTGTATCAGAATGACGTGCTAGTGAGTAACACGGCGTATCAGAATGACGTGCTAGTGAGTAACACGGCGTATCAGAATGACGTGCTAGTGAGTAACACGGCGTATCAGAATGACGTGCAAATGCTCTGAGGATTCTAGAATTCTGTTTAACAGTTTGATTGTAGAATGATGAAACCGTTCCTTCCCCTGTGTTCCAGAGAGTGAACCTAGAGACGCAGGGACAGACCAGCGTAGTTCAGGAATCATCCGTCTCCACACTATCAAGCAGATCATCGACAGAGTGAGTTTTCTTTTAAACATACAGTCGCTCATTTCAATAGGACAGTGTTTGTGATTGTAAAACTGTTGTGGTGTTGGTGATGTACGGTTTTAGATATTTTTGTGATGCGGTCAGAATGACTATTTCAAATGTAGCCTTTGTCCAATGCTATTCCACTGACGATGCACAGAGAACTGCCAAGAACAGGATTCACTGGAGATGCACTGACGGTCTGTTTGAGGCCCTCTGCTCCACTAGTCGGTAAAAGGAATGGCTAAGTCAACTAAGTTATGGTGTCTTGTCTGGTGTAGGATAAACATGCAGTCCTGGACATCACCCCCAACGCGGTGGATCGTCTGAACTACGCCCAGTGGTATCCCATCGTTGTGTTCCTCAACCCGGACAGCAAGCAGGGCGTCAAGAACATGAGAACCAGGCTCTGTTCCGAGTCCAGGAAGTCAGCCCGGAAACTCTACGAGAGAGCCTTGAAACTAAGGAAGAACAACCACCACCTCTTCACCAGTAAGTACTGAGGGAAGGAGGAGAGGAGAGTTAGAGGAGAGGAGAGTTAGAGGAGAGGAGAAAGAGGAGAGGAGAGTAGAGGAGAGGAGAGGAGAGGAGAGTTAGAGAGAGACTTGAAACTAAGGAAGAACAACCACCACCTCTTCACCAGTAAGTACTGAGGGAGGCATTTAAAATGTCACCTTTGACGTTTCCCGATTTTATTTATTTTACAAGCAATCGTCACGTACGAGTGATGTGCCCACATCCTCGTACCAAAAATATCTATAGCGCGATAGCTAACCCTGATGACGGAACCTTGACTAACTTAACAGTGAGGTTGACCTGAAAACACCAGACTGATGGCTACACCAACACGTAGATTATTCTTCTGGCTTCGTCTAGCTCTATTTGGGATGTTTTACATTGCCTCGCTGGCTTGCCAGCTTCTAGGTAATCAACCCTCCGACGACATCTGCCATGTTGTAGAGGATAACCAACTGATTACGTGTTTGTTGTTTAGTGGATAGATCAGCTTTACTATTGCAGATGTGGCTTCTATCAATGTAATTGTCTGCATCATTTCCAATCCCCCATATTTTTGTAAATAAATAAATATATATCCATATATTTTTGTAAATAAATATATATATATATCCATATTTTTTGTAAATATATATATATATATATATATATATATCACAGCTTTTTAAAATATATTTTTCTTTACTATTTTCCACTAATCCTACCACCCCTCCCATAATTGGAGTAAACTAAAGAACAACAATACTTAGGCTTCTACTTCCTGCTTATACATACTATATACATTGTACAGACACAGTATATTTTACATTAGTTATCTTTTGTTTGTTATTAGTCCCACCGTTCAGCTCCATTCAACACCTCCCATCTATCTCGTAACACCATCCATATTGGATTTCTAGTTGACATATATTTTTCAACTGTGCTGTGATGCTTCACAAAAGTTCTGAACCTTTCTATTCTCATAGCGTTTACATATTGTAAATTAGAGATAACATTATTTTTGCTAAAAGTATTATTATATTATTGATTGATTGATCACCCAGTAGCACGATCTGCAGAGTTAGGTCCAGGTAAATGTGGCAATTCTTCAGCCACGAGTTTATTAATTTGCTGCATTTGAAGTCATTACATCTTTCTGGTGAGAACATGCACAACTTTTCATGACGTGGCTGGGAAATGGGTCAATATTATGCCGGTGTTATGAGATGTTGTTCAAATCTGTTACTAAAAGAACAAGGATTCAGGAATAGATCCCAGAGGAAGTCCACAAGATATCTTTGGCCCTGTTAAATAACCAGCCATTTTCACACACATACTGCTCATAATTATGATTCTGGAACCATTTGATTCTGGAACCATTTTGATTGCTTGGTCATGAAAGTAGCATGTTAACAAATGTGAATGATTCACACGGGTGTCTACACTGAACAGAAATATAAACACAACATGTAAAGTGTTGGTCCCATGTTTTCATGAGCTGAAAGAAAAGATCCCAGAAATGTTCCATAAGCACAAAAAGCTTATTTCTCTCAATTTGTGTGCACAAATTTGCCATGATAACCCATCCACCTGACAGGTGTGGCATATCAAGAAGCTGATTAAACAGCATGATTATTACACATTTGCACCTTGTGCTGGCGACAATAAAAAGCCACTTCTAAAAAGTGCAGTTTTGTCACACAACACAATGCCACAGATGTCTCAAGTTTTGAGGGAGCGTACAACTGGCATGCTGACTGCAGGAATGTCCACCAGAGCTGTTGCCAGATAATTGATTGTTAATTTCTCTACCATAAGCCGCCTCCAACGTAATTTTAGAGAATTTGTCAGTAAGTCCATCCGGCTTCACAACCACAGACCACATCTAACCATGCCAGCCCAGGACCTCCACATCCGGCTTCTTCACCTGCAGGAACATCTGAGACCAGCCACCCGGACAGCTGATGAAACTGTTGATTTTGGACAACAGTTTCTGACAGTTTGTGTAGAAATTCTTCTGTCTCAGGGAAGCTCATCTGTGTGCTCGTCGTCCTCACCAGGGTCTTGACCTGATTGCAGTTTGACGTCGTGACCGACTTCAGTGGGAAAATGCTCACCTCCGATGGCCACTGGCACACTGGAAAAGTGTGTTCTTCACTGATAAATCCCGGTTTCAACTGTACAGGACAGATGGCAGACAGAGTGTATGGCATCGTGTGGGTGAGCGGTTTGCTGATGTCAACGTTGTGAACAGAGTGCTCCATGGTGGTGGTGGGGTTACGGTATAGGCAAGCAGAAGCTACGGACAACGAATAAAATTGCATTTTATCAATGGCAATTTGAATGCACAGAGATGCCGTGATGAGATCCTGAGGCCCAGTGTCGTGTCATTCATCCGCCACCATCACCTCATGTTTCAGCATGATAATGAATGGCCCCATGTCACAAGGATCTGTACACAATTCCTGGAAGCTGAAAATATCCCAGTTCTTCCATGGCCTGCATACTCACCAGACATGTGACCCATTGAGCATGTTTGGGATGCTCTTGATCAACGTGTACGACAGCGTGTTCCAGTTCCTGCCATTGAAGATGAGTGGAACAACATTCCACAGGCCACAATGAACAACTCTATGTGAAGGAAATGTGTCGCGCTGCAGTCGTGAAATCTATAAATAATAAGGGCCTAATTTATTTATTTAAATTGACTGATTTCGTTATATGAACTGTAACTCAGTAAAATCTTTGAAGTTGTTGCATGTTTCGTTTACATTTTTTGTTTCCGTGTAATAAGGCCACTATATCTGGTGGAATACCTCAGGGATCCAGTCATGTTGAATTGTTCTCATGCTAAATGGGCAGCATCATGCTAACCGGTAACATGGTAATCCTTCTGTCGTCTGTTAGCCACCATCAACATGAACAACATGAACGATGGCTGGTACGGAGCTCTGAAGGAGACCGTCCAGCAGCAACAGAACCAGTTGGTCTGGGTGTCAGAGGGCAAGGTGAGAGAAACACTCAACTGTAGTTTCACGGTTAAAAAAAAATAATTCACTCGTAAATATGATCTTTCCAAACGCATTGAGCTTCTTGTCTTTTGAATAACATCTAATCATTTCTGACTCACCTGCTGAAGCAACCCTAAAAAAACTGCATATTTCTTCCCATCCACCACTCCCATCTCCCTCTTCCTCTTCCTCTCCCCAGGCGGACGGCGCGCCGGACGATGACCTAGACATCCATGATGACCGTCTGTCATATCTGTCAGCCCCGGGCAGTGAGTACTCCATGTACAGCACGGACAGCCGCCACACTTCTGACTATGAGGACACGGACACAGAGGGCGGGGCCTACACTGACCAGGAACTAGACGAGACGCTCAATGACGAGGTCGGTCCGATTTTTTAAAACATTTTTATTTTATTTTTTAAATATTAGATCATTTTATTTCTGAAATAGATTTTTGATTTCATTCATGTTCGCAGTCAAAAATACCTGAATTATGAAGAATACAGTTACTTTAAGACACCTGCTCGTCAAACATCTCATGTCATGTCGAAACAGGAAAGGGCCTTCCCCAAACTGTTGCCACAAAGTTGGAAGCACAGAATGTCATTGTATGGTGTAGCGTTAAGATTTCCCTTTACTGGAACTAAGGGCACTAGCCCGAACCATGAAAAACAGCCCCAGACCATTATTTCTCCTCCACCAAACTTTACAGTTGGCACTATGCATTCGGGCATGTAGAGTTCTCATGGCATCCGCCAAACCCAGTCAGTCGGACTGCCAGATGGTGAAGCGTGATTCATCACTCCAAAGAATGCGTTTTCACTACTCCAGAGTCCAATGGCGGCGAGCTTTACACCACTCGAGCCGACACTTGGTATTGCGCATGGTGATCTTAGGCTTGTGTGCGGCTTCTCGGCCATGGAAACCCATTTCATGAAGCTACCGATGAACAGTTCTTGTGCTGACGTTGCTTCCAGAGGCAGTTTGGAACTCGGCAGTGTGTGTTGCAACTGAGGACAGAAGATTTTTACGCGTTTCAGCACTCGGCGGTCCCGTTCTGTGTGCTTGTGTGGCCTACCACTTTGCGGCTGGGCCGTTGTTGCTCCTAGACGTTTCCAATTCACAATAACAGCACTTACAGTTGACCGGGGCAGCTCTACCAGGGCCAAACTCACTTGTTGGAAAGGTGGCATTTTATGACGGTGCCACGATGTAAATCACTGAGCTCTTCAGTAAGGACATTTTACTGCCAATGTTTGTCTATAGAGATTGCATGGCTGTGTGCTCAATTTCTATACACCTGGTGGGGTTGAAATAGCTTAATCCACTAATTTGAAGGGGTGTCCACTTTTGTATATATAGTGCACCTCATTTTTTTTTTTAAACGTCTCAGTTTGTTGTAATTCCAGTTTCTAAATCCCATTAGGTTGGCCTGCCCACTGAGCCAGCCATCACCCGCTCCTCAGAGCCAGTCAGAGAGGACCCGCCAGTCATCCAGGACCCCTCGGCTGGTGGTTACTCTGGATACCAGCACGACCCGGCCAACTGCGTCGACCCGTCCGGGTTCAAGATGTCCGCCACTCCTCAGCAGGTAGGAGAGAGAGGGAGGAGTGGAGGGAGGGAAAGGAGAGAGAGGGAGGAGAGGAGGGAGGGAAAGGAGAGAGGGAGGGAAAGGAGAGAGAGGGAAGAGTGGAGGGAGGGAGGGAAGAGTGGAGATATAGCAGTAGATGCCTCTCTGTGGGTAAAACGGGCTGAAATGACGTTATAACATGTGATATACAGTTGAAGTCGGAAGTTTACATACACCTTAGCCAAATACATTTAAACTCAGTTTTTCACAATTCCTGACATTTAATCCTAGTAAAAATGCCCTGTCTTAAGTCAGTTAGGATCACCACTTCATTTTAAGAATGTGAAATGTCAGAATAATAGTAGAGAGAATTATTTCTTTCAGCTTTCATTTATTTCATCACATTCCCAGTGGGTCAGAAGTTTACATGCACTCAATTAGTATTTGGTAGCATTGCCTTTAAATTGTTTAAGTTGGGTCAAACGTTTCGGGTTGCCTTCCACAAGCTTCCAACAATAAGTTGGGATAATTTTGGCCAATTCCTCCTGACAGAGCTGGTGTAACTGAGTTTGGTTTGTAGGCCTCCTTGCTCGCACATGCTTTTTCAGTTCTACCCACAAATTTTCTATAGGATTGAGGTCAGGGCTTTGTGATGGCCACTCCAATACCTTGACTTTGTTGTCCTTAAGCTTTGGAAGTATGCTTGGGGTCATTGTCCATTTGGAAGACCCATTTGCGACCAAGCTTTAAGTTACTGACTGATGTCTTGAGATGTTGCTTCAATATATCCACATAATTTTCCTTCCTCACGATGCCATCTATTTTGTGACGTGCACCAGACCCTCCTGCAGCAAAGCACCCCCACAACATGAAACTGCTGCCACCCCCGTGCTTCACGGTTGGGATGGTGTTCTTCGGCTTGCAAGCGGCCTCGTTTTTCCTCCAAACATAACGATGGTCATTATGGCCAAACAGTTCTATTTTTGTTTCATCAGACCAGAGGACATTTCTCCAAAAAGTACGATCTTTGTCCCCATGTGCAGTTGCAAACCGTAGTCTGGCTTTTTTAATGGCGGTTTTGGAGCAGTGGCTTCTTCCTTGCTGAGCGGCCTTTCAGGTTATGTCGACATAGGACTCGTTTTACTGTGGATAAATATACTTTTGTACCTGTTTCCTCCAGCATCTTCACAAGGTCCTTTGCTGTTGTTATGGGATTGATTTGCACTTTTCGCACCAAACTACGTTCATCTCTAGGAGACAGAACGCGTCTCCTTCCTGAGCGGTATGACGGCTGCGTGGTCCCATGGTGTTTATACTTCCGTACTATTGTTTGTACAGATGAACGTGGTACCTTCAGGCGTTTGGAAATTGCTCCCAAGGATGAACCTGACTTGTGGAGGTCTTCAATTTTTTTTCTGAGGTCTTGGCTGATTTCTTTTGATTTTACCATGATGTCAAGCAAAGAGGCACTGAGTTTGAAGGTAGGCCTTGAAATACATCCACGGGTACACCTCCAATTGACTCAAATGATGTCAATTAGCCTATCAGAAGCTTCTAAAGCTTCTTCCAATCTGTTTAAAGGCACAGTCAACTTAGTGTATGTAAACTTCTGACCCACGGGAATTGTGATACAGTAAATTAATCAGTCTATAAACAATTGTTGGAAAATGTACTTGTGTCATGCACAAAGTAGATGTCCTAACCGACTTGTCAAAACTATAGTTTGTTAACAAGAAATTTGTGGAGTGTTTGAAAAACTAGTTTTAATGACACCAACCTAAGTGTATGTAAACTTCCGACTTCAACTGTATTCTATGTTCTTCAGAGTGATGTTTGTGCCGCTGGTAAACAATACAATGTGTTTGTTCCTACACTAACCCTTTATATGCTTTAGTATACACAAAGAATGTATATTGTAAGGCTTTCTGTTGTCTCCATGTTGTTGCATCTGGCTGGTGTCAAAATGATTCCAGGAGGAGGAACATAGAGAGAAGGTTACTACGGAGACGGAGAGAGAAACTGCTGTAGTTTGTGGAGTGTTTCTGTGTTCTTCCGCTTGGCGGCCTGTTGCAATAAAATGTCTCTTAACGATACTTCACAGCCAGATGATGCTGCTCTGGCTATTCCTTCCTCTCTGCCTCCTGCGGCGGTGGCTCCCCCTGCTGTTGAGAATGAGTCACAGCAGCCTGTGCTGCAGCTTGAGGGTATGACCCCTGACCTGGAGGAGGAGGCTCCAGTTGCAGCTCCTCAGGCTGCAGACTCACTTCTTAGCAGCCCCAGTCCCGCCCCTACTGAGCTAGCCCTGCCCCCAACACCACCATCACTCGAACCCCAACAACTGTCTCAATCGCAGCTCGGCCCTGGTCCTGAACCCAAGGTACTCACCTACCTACCACCACCACCCCAGCACCTACCTGTTTCCCCACTAGAACACCTGGGCACCTGGACCGGGCCTGGGCCAGTCACGCCCTTAACTGCCCCGCCCGGTTCTCTGCCCCGCCGTCTGCCCCGCCCCCCAGCCTGCTGTTCTGTTTTAACTTGCCTGTCTTTTTCTTCGCACACGCTTCTTTCTCCTCTGACTGGCTCTTTGTCTGCATGCCCCGCCCACGCTGTGTGACCACTGACCTTTGACCAGTCAGAAAGCAAGAATCTAGCCTATCGGCGTGTTTTTGGGGAGGAGTTTGGAGCAAGGCGACAATGGAGGCGCAGAATTGCTTATTTTCGCTTAGTTATTTGGGATGCAAGCAAAGGTGACTTGTAAGATCAGTGATTGTGCAGAATATAGTCAATCTCAAACACACACCTTGTGTGACTAAGTCAGTACACATGCACCAATCACAGTGGGCTGGTAGTCGTGGGGGGGGGGGGGGGGGGGGGGGGGTTGGCTGTCCGGCCGTCTGTAGGCAAATCTGAAACCGCACCCCATTCCCTATTTGGTACGCTACTTTTGGCCAGAGCCGGACAAAAGTAGTGCACTATATAGGGAATAGGGTGCGGTACATTTGGGAGTCTGACGGTGTGACCAGGATAAGAAGAACGAGCACCAGCATTAACGGTTACTGTTGTCTCCTCTTCTTCGTCTGCATGGTTTGGTTTCCTTTCTGCTTCTTTACTTATTTAACTTCTCTGACTGTAGTTGGATTTTAGTCAAATGTACCTGCAGTGGCACATGTAGATGTACTGTATGTTGTAATGCTAGTATGTAGTAGACTGTAGTTGCATAAGATGCTAAAACTGAATGTTGGTTGCATGATAAACTATGCTAACCTGCAGACAGTATTCTTGTTATTTACTAGTCTCTGTCAAAAAGGAGTTGACTCTACCTATGGGGGAAAAAAAAAACTTGTACAGTTACGCAGTTTTAATATACATCTTCCGTTGTAGTATTGACTCGTGTAGAAGTTTACATGTTTACAGAGCTTCCTCCATATGAAGTAACTGTCTGTTGTTACGAGATGTGCTGTCTAAAGGCTACATATCACCTGTTTTTGAAATGAAGCCGTTCAGAGGGAAAAAAAACACTATTGACAACATAAATCGGAAAATGTGATTTGGTGATGAGGAGGGATTTGAACATTTTCAGTCATTCTTGAAAGGCTTCTTGTCAAATATGCATTCAGCTCTGATTAGGAATAATTGATAAGAGAATTGCTTGTTTACTTGCACTTTGACTTGATGTTTGTTGTTATTAGTTACTATTGAATTGTATGTATGATGATGTGTTGTATCTCAACTGATCTGTGTTCAGTCCTTATCGTCAGGTTTCAGGTTAACCTCTCTTTAATAATTCATTCCTCACTGACTACATTTTTGAGGGATTTATTTTGTAGTTTCTGTCATTTTTTTCTGTTCCTTTTTTATTATTTATTATTATTATTTATTATTATTAGATATATATATATATTTTAAAAAATATATTATTATTATTATTATTAATTATTATTATTTTTTATTTATTTATTATTATTATTATTTTTTTTTACATTATTATTATTACTTATTATTATTATTTGTTGTTATTATTATTTGTTTCAAAACTGTTTGAAAACTATAGTTTTCCAACAAGGTTTACCAGTTTTCAACTTAATTTGCCATCTGTAATTGATACATCAGAAATCTTATTCACCCAAGCTCTGACCAGGTAGTTTAGTAGATACCAAGCTCTGACCAGGTAGTTTAGTAGATACCAAGCTCTGACCAGGTAGTTTAGTAGATACCAAGCTCTGACCGGGTAGTTTAGTAGATACCAAGCTCTGACCAGGTAGTTTAGTAGATACCAAGCTCTGACCAGGTAGTTTAGTAGATACCAAGCTCTGACCAGGTAGTTTAGTAGATACCAAGCTCTGACCAGGTAGTTTAGTAGATACCAAGCTCTGACCAGGTAGTTTACTACTATATCTAGTTTAGTAGATACCAAGGTCTGACCAGGTAGTTTACTACTATAGCTAGTTTGGTAGATACCAAGCTCTGAACAGGTAGTTTACTACTATAGCTAGTTTGGTAGATACCAAGCTCTGACCAGCTGGTTTACTACTATAGCTAGTTTAGTAGATACCAAGCTCTGACCAGGTAGTTTACTACTATAGCTAGTTTAGTAGATACCAAGCTCTGACCAGGTAGTTTACTACTATAGCTAGTTTGGTAGATACCAAGCTCTGACCAGGTAGTTTACTACTATAGCTAGTTTAGTAGATACCAAGCTCTGACCAGGTAGTTTAGTAGATACCAAGCTCTGACCAGGTAGTTTAGTAGATACCAAGCTCTGACCAGGTAGTTTAGTAGATACCAAGCTCTGACCAGGTAGTTTAGTAGATACCAAGCTCTGACCAGGTAGTTTACTACTATAGCTAGTTTGGTAGACACCAAGCTCTGACCAGGTAGTTTGGTAGATACCAAGCTCTGATGTCTGTCTTGGATGTCTCTCCCCTGCAGATGTACAAGAAGGATCTGTACAGTCTGGAGGAACCAGTGAGAGTGAACCACAGCGGCATGAAGTCATCTTTGAGCTACACCCAGCAGCCCTACCAGGACAAACAGCCATACCGCCAGTACGACCACCCGCCTTACGCCTTCTGTAGCGACAGGGGGGGCTACGCCGAACCAAAGCCTCCCCAGGGGAACTTTGACTCTCACCTGCACTACGACAACCGTGTGCCTCAAAACTACGATGATGGCCGGTGGCCCCCCTACGACCAGCAGACCTCTTCTCCCCAGCCCCCGGGGTACCAGCCTGCCCTGGTCCACCAGCAGGGTTACACCCCCAGGGGGACCACCCCCTATGAGGACGGCCCCGTCAGGGACTACAGCCCCCCACAACCCCGCTACGATGAGGCCCCGGCGGGGATGCAGGGCTACGACGGCAAGCCTCGTCACGGTAAACCTCCAGGGCCAATGCGGTATGATGAACCGTCTCTCCCGCCCTCGGCTGGCCCTTACGACGCCTGCTCTCCCTACGAGCCCGAGCCCCCTCACGGCTACTGCCTCAGCTCTCCCCGCTCCCCGGAACCCCCCAAGCAGTATTACGGAGACTCTGCTCCTGTCCTGAGACCCTCCTATAACCCGGTGGCTCCCAGCCGGGGCGGTGGCTACAACCGTGAACCTCTAATGACCTCTGACCCGCCCCTTCCCCCTCACAAACCTGAGCCCTTGGCCTCCCCGGGAGAGATGGGGGTAAACGCGGGGTCCAAACCCCTCCCTCCACCGCCCCGGGGGGAGGAGGAAAGGGACGACCCAGCCATGAAGCCCCAGTCGGTGCTCAACAGGGTCAAGATGTTTGAGAATAAGAGGTCGGTGTCTGTGGACCGGGCCAAGGAGGCTGGCGACTCCACCGTGATGAGGGTACGTCTCTTATACCATGACACGGCCAAACACCTAGACCGCATGCTTGTAATGGATGTCCGGGGGGTCTCAGCCTGGGGTACTAGTAGCCCTGGTAGTTATAATGGATGTCTGGGGGGTCTCAGCCTGGGGTACTAGTACCCCTGGTAGTTATAATGGATGCCTGGGGTACTAGTAGCCCTGGTAGTTATAGTGGATGTCTGGGGGGTCTCAGCCTGGGGTACTAGTAGCCCTGGTAGTTATAATGGATGTCTGGGGGGTCTCAGCCTGGGGTACTAGTACCCCTGGTAGTTATAATGGATGTCTGGGGGTACTTGGCCTGGGGTACTAGTAGCCCTGGTAGTTATAATGGATGTCTGGCGAGTCTCAGCCTGGGGTACTAGTAGCCCTGGTAGTTATAATGGAATGCTGGGGGTACTTGGCCTGGGGTACTAGTAGCCCTGGTAGTTATAATGGATGTCTGGGGGTACTTGGCCTGGGGTACTAGTAGCCCTGGTAGTTATAATGGATGTCTGGCGAGTCTCAGCCTGGGGTACTAGTAGCCCTGGTAGTTATAATGGATGTCTGGGGGGTCTCAGCCTGGGGTACTAGTAGCCCTGGTAGTTATAATGGATGTCTGGGGGTACTTGGCCTATATGTAGTGTGAAAATTGCTAGCTAGTTAGCGGTGCGCGCTAGTAGCGTTTCAATCGGTGACGTCACTCACTCTGAGACATTGAAGTAGTTTCCCTTGCCCTGTAAGGGTCGCGGAGCTTTTGTGGAGCGACAGGTAACGATTCTTTGTGGGAGGCAATTGTTGATGTGATCAGACGGTCCCTGGTTCAACTCCAGGTTGGGGGGCAAGGAGAGGAAAGGAAAGCAACACATCCAGGGGGGGGGAAATATAAAGTAGGCCTACTGATCAGTGGCAAATGGGGGTTCTTCTGGCAGAGTAACGTGTGATTGGGGCAACAAACCACTGATGAATGTGATTGGAGACCAGGCTAACATGTGAGGTTGTGTAGTTGGTTCCCACTATAAGGCCAAGCTGTCAAGTCAAAATGGGATATATATAGTACAAATGAATGAAAACAAAACATTTTGCTTATTGTTCTTAATTGAAGATTGGGTGACGGGCATAAATTTAGCACTGTGGTTACGGTTTGAAGAAGATACATTGTAGAACTGAGCGGTGCTTCTGACTGCAACTTGACCAGATAGTGGACAACCTGGGTAGTTGTACGTTAATCTGTTTTAACCTCTGGTCTATCTGGTGTTCCAGCCTGCGGACCTGCCCAGACCTATGACTGCACCTGGTCCTTTCCCCAAAGCCAACTCACTCAGCAACCTGGAGCAGGAGAAACCTACCTACAGGTGTGTGTATATACACACAGCACGGCACCGCCCTGGTGCTAATAACACCAAGGTTATGGGTTCAACCCCCAGAAATGATCACATACTGTCCTGGAAGTCACATTGGATCAGACCTGTGGTATATACTAAATATATATAAAGAGGTGGATGAAGGACAATGGTGAGAAAATTCACCTGGTCCATTTATCACTGTCAACCCCAGAGCTCCACCTAGTGGACATGTTAGACAGTGCAGCTCCCAGGATGCATCAGGAAAACAGAACATGGTGCTGTAATGTGAAGACCATCTTTCTCTGTCCTGTATTGATCGGTACAGTTACCTGTCTTTCTCCTGTATTGATCGGTACAGTTACCCGTCTCTCTCCTGTATTGATCGGTACAGTTACCCGTCTCTCTCCTGTATTGATCGGTACAGTTACCCGTCTCTCTCCTGTATTGATCGGTACAGTTACCTGTCTCTCTCCTGTATTGATCGGTACAGTTACCTGTCTCTCTCCTGTATTGATCGGTACAGTTACCCGTCTCTCTCCTGTATTGATCGGTACAGTTACCCGTCTCTCTCCTGTATTGATCGGTACAGTTACCTGTCTCTCTCCTGTATTGATCGGTACAGTTACCTGTCTCTCTCCTGTATTGATCGGTACAGTTACCCGTCTCTCTCCTGTATTGATCGGTACAGTTACCCGTCTCTCTCCTGTATTGATCGGTACAGTTAACCGTCTCTCTCCTGTATTGATCGGTACAGTTAACCGTCTCTCTCCTGTATTGATCGGTACAGTTACCCGTCTCTCTCCTGTATTGATTGGTACAGTTACCCGTCTCTCTCCTGTATTGATCGGTACAGTTACCCGTCTCTCTCCTGTATTGATCGGTACAGTTACCCGTCTCTCTCCTGTATTGATCGGTACAGTTACCTGTCTCTGTCCTGTATTGATCGGTACAGTTACCTGTCTCTGTCCTGTATTGATCGGTACAGTTACCCGTCTCTCTCCTGTATTGATCGGTACAGTTACCTGTCTCTGTCCTGTATTGATCGGTACAGTTACCCGTCTCTGTCCTGTATTGATCGGTACAGTTACCCGTCTCTCTCCTGTATTGATCGGTACAGTTACCCGTCTCTCTCCTGTATTGATCGGTACAGTTACCCGTCTCTCTCCTGTATTGATCGGTACAGTTACCTGTCTCTCTCCTGTATTGATCGGTACAGTTACCTGTCTCTCTCCTGTATTGATCGGTACAGTTACCTGTCTCTCTCCTGTATTGATCGGTACAGTTACCTGTCTCTGTCCTGTATTGATCGGTACAGTTACCTGTCTCTCTCCTGTATTGATCGGTACAGTTACCTGTCTCTCTCCTGTATTGATCGGTACAGTTACCTGTCTCTCTCCTGTATTGATCGGTACAGTTACCTGTCTCTCTCCTGTATTGATCGGTACAGTTACCCGTCTCTCTCCTGTATTGATCGGTACAGTTACCTGTATTGATCGGTACAGTTACCCGTCTCTCTCCTGTATTGATCGGTACAGTTACCCGTCTCTCTCCTGTATTGATCGGTACAGTTACCCGTCTCTCTCCTGTATTGATCGGTACAGTTACCCGTCTCTCTCCTGTATTGATCGGTACAGTTACCCGTCTCTCTCCTGTATTGATCGGTACAGTTACCCGTCTCTCTCCTGTATTGATCGGTACAGTTACCTGTCTCTCTCCTGTATTGATCGGTACAGTTACCTGTCTCTCTCCTGCATTGATCGGTACAGTTACCCGTCTCTCTCCTGTATTGATCGGTACAGTTACCCGTCTCTCTCCTGTATTGATCGGTACAGTTACCCGTCTCTCTCCTGTATTGATCGGTACAGTTACCCGTCTCTCTCCTGTATTGATCGGTACAGTTACCCGTCTCTCTCCTGTATTGATCGGTACAGTTACCTGTATTGATCGGTACAGTTACCGGTCTCTCTCCTGTATTGATCGGTACAGTTACCTGTCTCTCTCCTGTATTGATCGGTACAGTTACCTGTCTCTCTCCTGTATTGATCGGTACAGTTACCCGTCTCTCTCCTGTATTGATCGGTACAGTTACCTGTCTCTCTCCTGTATTGATCGGTACAGTTACCTGTCTCTCTCCTGTATTGATCGGTACAGTTACCTGTCTCTCTCCTGTATTGATCGGTACAGTTACCTGTCTCTCTCCTGTATTGATCGGTACAGTTACCTGTATTGATTGGTACAGTTACCTGTCTCTCTCCTGTATTGATCGGTACAGTTACCCGTCTTTCTCCTGTATTGATCGGTACAGTTACCCGTCTCTCTCCTGTATTGATCGGTACAGTTACCCGTCTCTCTCCTGTATTGATCGGTACAGTTACCTGTCTCTCTCCTGTATTGATCGGTACAGTTACCTGTATTGATCGGTACAGTTACCTGTATTGATCGGTACAGTTACCTGTATTGATCGGTACAGTTACCTGTATTGATCGGTACAGTTACCTGTCTCTCTCCTGTATTGATCGGTACAGTTACCTGTATTGATCGGTACAGTTACCTGTATTGATCGGTACAGTTACCTGTATTGATCGGTACAGTTACCTGTATTGATCGGTACAGTTACCTGTCTCTCTCCTGTATTGATCGGTACAGTTACCTGTCTCTCTCCTGTATTGATCGGTACAGATACCTGTCTCCTGTATTGATCGGTACAGTTACCTGTCTCTCTCCTGTATTGATCGGTACAGTTAACCGTCTCTCTCCTGTATTGATCGGTACAGTTAACCGTCTCTCTCCTGTATTGATCGGTACAGTTAACCGTCTCTCTCCTGTATTGATCGGTACAGTTACCCGTCTCTCTCCTGTATTGATCGGTACAGTTACCCGTCTCTCTCCTGTATTGATCGGTACAGTTACCCGTCTCTCTCCTGTATTGATCGGTACAGTTACCCGTCTCTCTCCTGTATTGATCGGTACAGTTACCCGTCTCTCTCCTGTATTGATCGGTACAGTTACCTGTATTGATCGGTACAGTTACCTGTATTGATCGGTACAGTTACCTGTATTGATCGGTACAGTTACCTGTCTCTCTCCTGTATTGATCGGTACAGTTACCTGTATTGATCGGTACAGTTACCTGTCTCTCTCCTGTATTGATCAGTACAGTTACCCGTCTCTCTCCTTCTCCTGTGTTTATCCATGTTTGTACTCTTGCTGATCCACTGACTGTCTGTCTCACTGTCTGTCTGTCCCTCTGTCTGACTGTATGTTTGTCCCTCTGTCTGTCTCTGTCCTTCTCTCTCACTGTCTGTCGCTTGCTCTACTTTCTCCTGTGTGGATCTGTCTGTGTGGATCTGTGAAGCTCTCTAACTGGTCATCCTGTCTCTCACTCTACCCTCTACCCCATGGAATGGTTTTGTAAGTGTATCAGGGCTGGGGTCAATTCCATTTCAAATAATGAAAAAAATTGCAATTGGAATTTGGTTTACTTTCTGAATTGAAATGTAATTGACCCCAACCCCAACGCAAAACGTTTATCTGTGCTGCTCTCTGACTGTCCCTCGCTCCCTCCGTCTCCCCCTCAGAGCCCCAGAGCCCCAGAATCCCCCTGGGTCTAAACTCCTGGATGACGTGTCCCACTCTTCCAACCACTACGATGCTGACGAGGATGAGGAGTATTACAGGAAGCAGCTGTCCTACTTTGACCGCCGCAGCTTCGACAGCAAGGCCATGAACCCCGCCCCCGGGGTCAACCGCTTCCCACCACAGACCCAGCTAGCTTACCCTTACAACAGGTACACTACCCATTACCCCTACAACAGGTACACTACCCATAACCCCTACAACAGGTACACTACCCATTACCCCTACAACAGGTACACTGCCCATAACCCCTACAACAGGTACACTACCCATAACCCCTACAACAGGTACACTACCCATTACCCCTACAACAGGTACACTACCCATAACCCTTACAACAGGTACACTACCCATAACCCCTACAACAGGTACACTACCCATAACCCCTACAACAGGTACACTACCCATAACCCCTACAACAGGTACACTACCCATAACCCCTACAACAGGTACACTACCCATAACCCCTACAACAGGTACACTACACTACCCATAACCCCTACAATAGGTACACTACACTACCCATAACCCCTACAATAGGTACACTACACTACCCATAACCCCTACAACAGGTACACTACACTACCCATAAAAAAAATACAACAAGTACACTACACATAACCCCTACAACAGGTACACACGATCCAAATCAATGCCCAGCCCCAAGGCACATGTGTACTGTAGATCTGAGAGGGGAAGTACAATCAATATGGTCAGAGATCAGGCTGACTGACAGCGTTTTGAGGGGATCATGTCCTGAGGCAGAACTGCTCATCTTCATCGCATAATGAGTTATTGGAAATTCAAGGTGACACTGATTAGTAGATTAAATGACTCTGCACAATTCCACTGCGATGATCTCAAACACCTTCTGTCGTATCTGTGTTTTAGGGCGGAGTCTGTGGAGAAGGTGAGTCCGGTAGAGAAGAGGTACGAGCCCCTCCCCCAGATCAGTCCTGTCTCCCAGTACGGACCCCCCAGCCCTGCCGTACCACCCAACAGCCTGCCCAAACTCACCACCAATGATGGTAACGAACCATGATAATGTCATGTAGCCTTTTTAATCCAGCAAAGTACTGAGAATTCACTTGTGATTTTCTAGTGGCTACTAAAAGCATCTCTACCATGTAATAGTGTGGTAGACTTGTGGCTGTATAGAAGTGTAAAGGCTGCATCTAGGCTGTATCACAGTGCTCACATCCCTTCCCCTCTCTCTCTAGTGAACTCACATCCCTTCCTCTCTCTAGTGAACTCACATCCCTTCCCCTCTCTCTCTAGTGAACTCACATCCCTTCCTCTCTCTCTCTAGTGAACTCACATCCCTTCCCCTCTCTCTCTAGTGAACTCACATCCCTTCCCCTCTCTCTCTAGTGAACTCACATCCCTTCCCCTCTCTCTCTAGTGAACTCACATCCCTTCCCCTCTCTCTCTAGTGAACTCACATCCCTTCCTCTCTCTCTCTAGTGAACTCACATCCCTTCCCCTCTCTCTCTCTAGTGAACTCACATCCTCTCTCTCTAGTGAACTCACATCCCTTCCCCTCTCTCTAGTGAACTCACATCCTCTCTCTCTCTAGTGAACTCGCATCCCTTCCTCTCTCTCTCTAGTGAACTTACATCCCTTCCTCTCTCTCTCTCTAGTGGACTCACATCCCTTCCCCCTCTCTCTAGTGAACTCACATCCCTTCCCCTCTCTCTCTAGTGGACTCACATCCCTTCCCCTCTCTCTAGTGAACTCACATCCCTTCCCCTCTCTCTAGTGAACTCACATCCCTTCCCCTCTCTCTCTAGTGAACTCACATCCCTTCCCCTCTCTCTAGTGAACTCACATCCCTTCCTCTCTCTCTCTAGTGAACTCACATCCCTTCCTCTCTCTCTCTAGTGAACTCACATCCCGTCCCCTCTCTGTCTAGTGAACTCACATCCATTCATCTCTCTCTCTAGTGAACTCACATCCCTTCCTCTCTCTCTCTAGTGAACTCACATCCCTTCCTCTCTCTCTCTAGTGAACTCACATCCCTTCCCCTCTCTCTCTAGTGAACTCACATCCCTTCCCCAATCTCTCTAGTGAACTCACATCCCTTCCCCTCTCTCTAGTGAACTCACATCCCTTTCCCTCTCTCTCTAGTGAACTCACATCCCTTCTCCTCTCTCTCTAGTGAACTCACATCCCTTCCCCTCTCTCTCTAGTGAACTCACATCCCTTCCCCTCTCTCTCTAGTGAACTCACATCCCTTCTCCTCTCTCTCTAGTGAACTCACAGCCCGACCAGCTCCTCAGCGCCTCTCCCAAACACGATCTCTCCGGCCTTCGCCCCTCTACCCTCCAGGATCTCCCCTCCCAGCCCTACCTGGCCCAGAGGTCCCCAGTGGGGGTCAACGGCACCGACGCACCCCCCAAAACCCCTGGAACCACCCCCACCCCACAAAGCTACACCCGATATGTCCCTAAGTCTTACACCTCCTCGGCCCGGCCCTTCGAGAGGAAGTTTGAGAGCCCCAAGTTCAACCACAACCTCCTCCCCAACGACCTCCTGATCAGTAGCAGCAACCCCAAACCCAGTGTGGTCAACAACAACAGCAGGACCAAGCCGGCACTGTCTCCTCAGGCCCTGGACCACGACAGTGGACTGGACACGTTCACACGCACCATGGACAACAGGGGGCCCAAGTACCAGCAGCACAACAACTTAGTCAACAATGCTGTTCCCAAGGCCATACCTGTCAGGTAAGGATATGGAGGGGACTCAAACCCTGGTCAGGTGACTGTTAACGGGTAACCCAAGAGTTCCAAACCTCTTGACAAGGTGTTTGTTTGGCATGGTTGTTCTAATATGGTCATTTAGCAGATACCTCGTTGTTATGCCTCTAGCCCCAGCCTCCCGACACCCACAAACGGTACATACAGTACTCATTAAATCACTGGAACATCCGCAGCATCATCATACAGGCAATTGCCATATTTACAGATGTACTAAATCATGGTTCTGAGTTCTGACCTTGTAGTGACTTCTGTGACTGCTTCTGTGGTGGAGGACTTCTTTAGTTCTGACCTTGTAGTGACCTCTGTGACCGCTTCTGTGGTGGAGGACTCCTTTAGTTCTGACCTTGTAGTGACCTCTGTGACTGCTTCTGTGGTGGAGGACTACTTTAGTTCTGACCTTGTAGTGACCGCTTCTGTGGTGGAGGACTTCTTTAGTTCTGACCTTGTAGTGACCTCTGTGACTGCTTCTGTGGTGGAGGACTACTTTAGCTCCGCCTCTCTTGGGAATACACCAAAACACTCATTACCTGTCTTGAACGTCATATACAAGCAATGGCAATAATAATACATCTGAGATAGCATGTTTATGACCTTGTAGGGTTATGTAGGGGCCTGGTTATGTCGGGACCTGGTTATGTAGGGGCCTGGTTATGTCGGGACCTGGTTATGTAGGGGCCTGGTTATGTAGGGGCCTGGTTATGTCGGGACCTGGTTATGTAGGGGCCTGGTTATGTCGGGACCTGGTTATGTAGGGGCCTGGTTATGTAGCAGGGTTATGTAGGGGCCTGGTTATGTAGGGACCTGGTTATGTAGGGGCCTGGTTATGTAGGGGCCTGGTTATGTCGGGACCTGGTTATGTAGGGGCCTGGTTATGTAGGGACCTGGTTATGTAGGGGCCTGGTTATGTCGGGACCTGGTTATGTAGGGACCTGGTTATGTAGGGGCCTGGTTATGTAGGGGCCTGGTTATGTAGGGGCCTGGTTATGTCGGGGCCTGGTTATGTCGGGGCCTGGTTATGTCGGGGCCTGGTTATGTAGCAGGGTTATGTAGGGGCCTGGTTATGTAGGGACCTGGTTATGTAGGGGCCTGGTTATGTAGGGGCCTGGTTATGTCGGGACCTGGTTATGTAGGGGCCTGGTTATGTAGGGACCTGGTTATGTAGGGGCCTGGTTATGTCGGGACCTGGTTATGTAGGGACCTGGTTATGTAGGGGCCTGGTTATGTCGGGACCTGGTTATGTAGGGGCCTGGTTATGTCGGGACCTGGTTATGTAGGGGCCTGGTTATGTAGCAGGGTTATGTAGGGGCCTGGTTATGTAGGGACCTGGTTATGTAGGGGCCTGGTTATGTAGGGGCCTGGTTATGTCGGGACCTGGTTATGTAGGGGCCTGGTTATGTAGGGACCTGGTTATGTAGGGGCCTGGTTATGTCGGGACCTGGTTATGTAGGGACCTGGTTATGTAGGGGCCTGGTTATGTAGGGGCCTGGTTATGTAGGGGCCTGGTTATGTCGGGGCCTGGTTATGTCGGGGCCTGGTTATGTCGGGGCCTGGTTATGTCGGGGCCTGGTTATGTCGGGGCCTGGTTATGTCGGGGCCTGGTTATGTCGGGGCCTGGTTATGTCGGGGCCTGGTTATGTCGGGACCTGGTTATGTCGGGACCTGGTTATGTCGGGACCTGGTTATGTCGGGACCTGGTTATGTCGGGACCTGGTTATGTCGGGACCTGGTTATGTCGGGGCCTGGTTATGTCGGGGCCTGGTTATGTCGGGGCCTGGTTATGTCGGGGCCTGGTTATGTCGGGGCCTGGTTATGTCGGGGCCTGGTTATGTAGCAGGGTTATGTAGGGGCCTGGTTATGTAGGGGCCTGGTTATGTAGGGACCGGGTTATGTAGGGGCCTGGTTATGTAGCAGGGTTATGTAGGGGCCTGGTTATGTAGCAGGGTTATGTAGGGGCCTGGTTATGTAGGGGCCTGGTTATGTAGCAGGGTTATGTAGGGGCCTGGTTATGTAGCAGGGTTATGTAGGGGCCTGGTTATGTAGGGGCCTGGTTATGTAGCAGGGTTATGTAGGGACCTGGTTATGTAGCAGGGTTATGTAGGGACCTGGTTATGTAGCAGGGTTATGTAGGGACCTGGTTGTAGATAGTATAGATAGTAACTAAGTCACATCTCTCTACCCCAGTGTTCTATACAGTATAGATAGTAACTAACAGTCACAACTCTCTCTCCCCCAGTGTTCTGGATGATGATGAGGAGGATGAAGGTCACACAGTGGTGGCCACGGCCCGGGGGATCTTCAACTGTAACGGCGGGGTGCTGAGCTCCATCGAGACGGGAGTCAGCATCATCATCCCCCAGGGAGCCATCCCCGACAGCATAGAACAGGAGATCTATTTCAAGGTCTGCCGGGACAACAGCATCCTGCCCCCCCTGGACAAGGAGAAAGGTATGTGTCTGGTGTTTTCTTATTCAACTATTCCCGCTGGATAGTACATCTTACTCTTGTTGCTCTAGCAGCAGTCCTGCCAACTCAGGACCCTGGAGACAGGGGTTTGATCCCCTTTCTCCATCTTCCATCCCGTTCAACTCTTCCCCCTTTCTCAAGATCTGTCTATCTTAAATATGAAAAGGAGAGCAGAGTTCCGTTCTCCTAAAGACAAAATTGAAAATAAATCATTCTTGCCTCTGTCTATTCCATCCAGGAGAGACCCTGCTGAGCCCTCTGGTGATGTGTGGGCCTCACGGTCTTCAGTTCCTGAAGCCGGTGGAGCTGCGTCTACCTCACTGTGCGTCTATGACCCCCGATGGTTGGTCTTTTGCTCTAAAATCCTCCGACTCCTCGTCGGGTACGCTGTCCTCTATCTGTCCTTTTGGGGGTTGGGTCGGGGCTTCAAATGGCTTGTGTGATTGGTTGGGGGTTGGGTCGGGGCTTCGGGTGGCTTGTGTGATTGGTTGGTGTTGTGATTGAGGAGGGGTCACCATAGAGTTGGATAAGAGTACATTTTGATAAGGGGCGGGCTGTGTTTCCAACTCTATGGGTGTCGCTGGGGATCAGGGTCTGGGGTCAGTTCAGTCAGTCAAGTAAATGGAAATTCTAAGTCAATCATTTGCATCTTTTTCTCAATAAACCCAAGAATGAGAAACTCTTTAATTCCAATATTTTAAAAACTTTTGAAATGGAATTGACCCAAACCCTGTAAAAGAGTGATCTGGCTTGGTCATCGTCATTATCACTCTTTTGAATAATCTCATCTACTGGTTTCCAGGTTCCAGTTATTCCATTTTCTAGTCACAACATTGCATTTTCTCTATGGGGTTTTATAACAATCTGAACATTTGTATCACCTAATTAGTTATTTCCCACAGTAGTTACAATGTGAGGATTATGACAATAGTCTGTGTTGTTGTTGCACCTAACATACACTACCATTCAAAAGTTTGGGGTCACTTAGAAATGTCCTTGTTTTCCACGAAATTAGTTGCAAAATGAATAGGAAATATAGTCAAGACGTTGACAAGGTTATTAATAAATGTGTCCTTCAAAGAATCCCCCATTTGCAGCAATTACAGCCTTGCAGACCTATGACATTCTAGTTGTCAATCTGAAGAGATGTCACCCCATGCTTCCTGAAGCTCCTCCCGTAAATTGGATTGGCTTGATGGGCACTTGTTACGTACCATACGGTCAAGCTGCTCCCACAACAGCTCAATAGGGTTGAGACCCGGTGACTGTGCTGGCCACTCCATTATAGACAGAACACCAGCTGACTGCTTCTTCCCTAAATAGGTATTGCATAGTTTGGAGCTGTGCTTTGGGTCGTTGTCCTGTTGTAGGAGGAAATTAGCTCCAATTAAGCGCCGTCCCCAGGGTATGGCATGGCGTTGCAAAATGGAGTGACAGCCTTCCTTCTTCAAGATCCCTTTTAACCTGTACAAATCTCCCCCTTTTCCACCACCTAAGCCCCGCCAGACCATCACATTGCCTCCACCATGATTGACAGATGGCGTCAAGCACTCCTCCAGCATCTTTTCATTTTTTCTGCGTCTCACGAATGTTCTTCTTTGTGATCTAAACACCTCAAACTTAGATTTGTCTGTCCATAACACTTCTTTGCAATATTCCTCTGTCCAATGTCTGTTATTTTGCCCATCTTAATCTTTTATTTTTATTGGCCAGTCTGAGATATGGCTTTTTCTTTGCTACTCTGCCTAGAAGGCCAGCATCCCGGAGTCGCCTCTTCACTGTTGACGTTGAGACTGGTGTTTTGCGGGTACTATTTAATGAATCTGCCCGTTGAGGACTTGTGAGGCGTCTGTTTCTCAAACTAGACACTCTAATGTACTTGTCCTCTTGTTCAGTTGTGCACTGGGGCCTCCCACTCCTCTTTCTATTCTGGTTAGAGCCAGTTTGTGCTGTTCTGTGAAGGGAGTAGTACACAGCGTTGTACGAGATCTTCAGTTTCTTGGCAATTTCTCGCATGGAAGCCTTCATTTCTCAGAACAAGAATAGACTGACGAGTTTCAGAAGAAAGTGCTTTGTTTCAGGCCATTTTGAGCCTGTAATCGAACCTACAAATCCTGATGCTCCAGATACTCAACTAGTCTAAAGAAGGCCAGTTTTATTGCTTCTTTAATCAGCACTACAGTTTTCAGCTGTGCTAACATAATTGCAAAAGGGTTTTCTAATGATCAATTAGCCTTTTAAAATTATAAACTTGGATTAGCTAACACAGCGTGCCATTGGAACACAGGAGTGATGGTTGCTGATAATGGGCCTCTGCACGTCTATGTAGATATTCTATAAAATATCTGCCGTTTCCAGCTACAATAGTCATTTACAACATTAACAATGTCTACACTGTATTTCTGATCAATTTGATGTTATTTTAATGGACAAAAAATTTGCTTTTCTTTCAAAAACAAGGACATTTCTAAGTGAACCCAAACTTTTGAACGGTAGTGTATTACTGGTCCATTTGAAGGCTTTAAAGTTTAAGTAGCTGAGTATGGACATAGTGTAACAGTTTAACATATGTAACACTTAGTAACAAAATATTTTGAGAATGTACAGCCGTGGCCAAAAGTTTTGAGAATGACACAAATATTAATTTTCAAAGTCTGCTGCCTCAGTTTGTAAGATGGCAATTTGCAAATACTCCAGAATGTTATGAAGAGTGGTCAGATGAATTGCAAAGTCCCTCTTTGCCATGCAAATGTACTGAATCCCCAAAAAACATTTCCACTGCATTTCAGCCCTGCCACAAAAGGAACAGCTGACATCATGTCAGTGATTCTCTCGTTAACACAGGTGTGAGTGTTGACGAGGACAAGGCTGGAGAGCACTCTGTCATGCTGATTGAGTTCGAATAACAGACTGGAAGCTTCAAAAGGAGGGTGGTGCTTGGAATCATTGTTCTTCCTCTGTAAACCATGGTTACCTGCAAGGAAACACGTGCCATCATCATTGCTTTGCACAAAAAGGGCTTCACAGGCAAGGATATTGCTGCCAGTAATATTGCACCAAATCAACCATTTATCAGATCATCAAGAACTTCAAGGAGAGCGGTTCAATTGTTGTATAGAAGGCTTCAGGGCACCCAAGAAAGTCCAGCAAGTGCCAGCACTGTCTCCTAAAGTTGATTCAGCTACAGGATCGGGGCATCACCAGTACAGAGCTTGCTCAGGAATGGCAACAGGCAGGTGTGAGTGCATCTGCATGCGCAGTGAGGCGAAGACTTTTGGAGGATGGCCTGGTGCCAAGAAGGGCAGCAAAGAAGCCACTTCTCTCCAGAAAAAACATCAGGGACAGACTGATATTCTGCAAAAAGTACAGGGATTGGACTGCTGAGGACTAGGGTAAAGTAATTTTCTCTGATGAATCCCCTTTCCGATTGTTTGGGGCATCCGGAAAAAAGTTTGTCCGGAGAAGACAAGGTGAGCGCTACCATCAGTCCTGTGTCATGCCAACAGTAAAGCATACTGAGACCATTCATGTGAGGGTTGCTTCTCAGTCAAGGGAGTGTGCTCACTCACAATTTTGCCTAAGAACAAAGAATGGAACAAGCACATCCTCTGAGAACTTCTCCCAACCATCCAGGAACAGTTTGGTGACAAACAATGCTCTTTTCCAGGATGATGGAGCACCTTGCCATAAGGCAAAAGTGATAACTAAGTGGCTCGGGGAACAAAATATCAATGTTTTGGGTCCATGGACAGGAAACTCAGGATACTGTATTACAGACAGTGTTGTGGTTAGGATACTGTATTAGTGTTGGGGTTAAGTATTTTGTGTAGATTGTTGACAAAAAAATGACAATGAAATACATTTTAATCCCACTTTAACACAATACAATGTTTAGAAATACTTTTGCAAGGCACTGCACGTACATTTCTCACACACAATACACATGATGATTTTTGTGTAAGTTCTCGTCAGCGTATGCTGTTATTTACGGCCTGTAGATCACTCTTAACACTGGGCCTTAAACAAATGGAAAGAACGGCACAATAAGAAAAGACAAAGAACCAACCCGACTGACCATTAACTGTGTCCCTGTTTCTCTAATTCCCTCAGGTGACTCCAAGACATGGCAGAACAAGTCTCTCCCAGGAGACCCCAACTACCTGGTGGGAGCCAACTGTGTGTCTGTGCTCATTGACCACTTCTGAACATAGAGGGAGACAGCTGGCCTGTTACTGAATGTGTTAGATCAGGGGGCAGCCACAGACTGAAACATTGCCCTCCTCTCCTGCTGCTGTGACCCCGTTGTCCCACTCCCAGGCAGTAGGGGGCAGCACTGCTTGACTTGATGAAGCACGAACTTGATTCTTGAATATTGAACATTGATGCGTTGTTTACTGCGCCCCCCCCCCAAAAAAAACTCAACAAGGTAGGAGGCCCATTGTAATGGGAGGAGTCTCAACGCAGCATCCTAACCCAGTGCTGTGCTCCCCCCCCCCCCCCCCCCTTTTTTTGGTGCTTTAACTAAAGGCTTGCAAAAAATGAAAACTTTTAAAAACTATAATATATTATATTTAAAAAAAATTGAGCTGTTGTTGGAATGCATGAACAGTGCCACAGACTGACTGAAGAATGATCTCATTTTGAAATTTTTAGCCATTTTTTTTTTAAACCAACTCTGAGCAAATTGCAAGAAAAATAACATTTTTGAAAAAATTCTAGATAAGGAGAATTCTTGAAAAAAAAAATTATTAATATTGCAACGTAAATTTTCCAATTTAATGTATGCACTCACAAACAGAAAAGTCGATATATGCAAAAAACTTTTTTGTCTGTGAGGTTGTCTGTGGTCATGCGTTTCTCTCTTGAAGGATAGCTAAGGACTTGCAGATGATCTCATCTCAACAAGGGTTTTGAAGGAAGATTGGAGATTTAAGTACTGTAGGCGTGTCGTTTATGAAGATATAATACTGAAGACTGAAGGTAAAGTATTGGCATTGGGATGCCCCTGTTTGATTGGTCAAACGGGCTTTCTCTCTCCATGTTTAGAAGAAGTGAATCTTTTGTAGTTATGTTTTACCGTAGATACATGTACCTGACTCGATTTGAGAAACTCCTGCAGCTGTCTACATCTATGCATGTGCTATGACTCAGGTCCAGAAGCCTGCTTACTACTAAGTTGAAACACATTAAAAGTCCCATCTTGCACTGCAAGCAGTGCTGCCTTATCTGCATAGTAACTGTTTTTTTTTTCAGTATAAAGACTTACTTAAAAACAGATTTTTTAAGTTGTAGTGATTGATCAATTATGGAAGTTTAAAAAAAGAAATTAAATTAAAAGCATTTCTCTGCATTTTCAACCCATTATATCAGTGAACTTGGATTTAGCATACAATAATATGAGGCTGATGAAACGGTAATGCTTTCTTTTCCTGCTATGCATATTGAAGTTTGAGAAAATACTACAAACAAAAACATGTTTAAATTGTGGCTGTACATAATGCTAGCAAATGGCTTTGGTTCGCTGTAAATTAACTTTTCTACATTTGTTATTTTGTATAAAAGTTTTTTTTTTTTAATGTTTCTTAAAAAAAAGAGAGAGAGAAAGTGATGATTTAATTGGTTGTGTTTGTATTCTGGTTATACATGCCTACCGTGAGCCTTGGAACTGACCTACAGTAAGCAGTAATAAAATCCAACTTTTCTACCATCATTACATACCCACACAACACTACTACTTAAAAGAAATTTCTAACAATCAGAAATAACTTTTTTTTCTTCTTATTTACAAAACAAAAATAGAAAAAGTGCTTGGTTTAAATAATTTAAAAAGATCTGTAGTTGAGGGGAGCTGCTTTAAGGAGCGGTCCTGTCCTCTATTTGTGATGCTGGAAGCTCCATTCTATTGAAATGTATTTTTGTACTAATAGACTATTTATTATGGCACATCAGTACTATTTTATTTTGATATGATGATAACACACTAGTTTTCTTTTTCCTGTGTGGCTGACATTATTTATTTTAGTTTTATTTACGTTAAATGTTTTTGTTCTTTGCAACACATTTCTAAATATAACACTGAATTAATACATAAAATAATTTTAAAAGTAGTGCTTGGTTTGAGACTTCAATCGTGAGAAGAGAGTACATTATTGAGTAGGGTGCTTATAAAACACACTGATCTGACTGTAGGTGTGTCTCGCTTAACAGATTAGTGTGTAGATTTTTCAGCTTGCTAATCTTTGGATGCAAATGCATGTCTGGCGATCCATGACAGTAGTAAGATATTTCAAACATCTACAATTCATGGTGCAATTCCTTTCGGCCTCCAAGCCTTTTACTCGTGGCGTCAAGTGTCTCATATGGTGAATGAATGGTATACAAAGGTTACAGATTGTCTGGTGTCTTCTCACTCTCAATGATCAATGATCTCATCAGGGTCCAAAAGGGGATAAAACTTTACTGAGCGAAAAATATAAACGCAGCATGTAAAGTGTTGGTCCTATGTTTTTCATGAGCTGAAATAAAAATGATCCCAGAAAATGTTTCATATGCAGAAAGAGTTTATTTCTCTCAAATTTAGTTCACATCCCTGTTAGTGAGCGTTTCGCCTCTGATTAAACATGATTATTACACAAATTCACCTTGTGCTGTGGACAATAAGGCCACTCTAAAATGTGCAGTTTAGTCACACAACAATGCCAGAGGTCTCAAGTTTTGAAGGAGTGTGCAATTGGCATGATGACTGCAGGAATGTCCACCAGAGTTGTGCCAGAGAATGTAATGTTAATTTCATCTACCAAATTTCTCTACCATAAGCCGTCCGACCTGCCTCACAACCGCAGACCACCTACCTGTATGGCATTGTGTGGGTGAGCGGTTTGCTGATGTCAACGTTGTGAACAGAGTGCCCCATGGTGGCGGTGGGGTTATGGTATGGGCAGACATAAGCTACGGACAACGAACACAATTGCATTTTATCAATGCACAAAAATACCATGACGAAATCCTGAGGCCCATTGTGAAGTATCTGTATTCCCAGTCATGTGACATCCATAGATTAGGACCTAATCAGTTTATTTCAATTGACTGATTTCCTCATATGAACTGTAATCAATGTTCCCTCCCCAAAAAATCTGTAATTTCAGGTCTGCTGAGTGCATATTTGAACATTGTGAAAATTCTGTGCAACTTCCAGTGTGTGTTTACTGTGAACACTGAGGCTGTAGCCCTTTAAGTTAGTTTTACTGTGAACACTGAGGCTGTAGCTGCTTTAAGTTACAGTTTTACTGTGAACACTGAGGCTGCAGCTGCTTTAAGTTATAGTTTTACTGTGAACACTGAGGCTGTACCCGCTTTAAGTTACAGTTTTACTGTGAACACTGAGGCTGTACCTGCTTTAAGTTACAGTTTTACTGTGAACACTGAGGCTGTACCCACTTTAAATTACAGTTTTAAGAGTGGTCTACCATCAAAAACAATGGAGAAAATGCATCCCATAACATTTTAACATGGAAATAGCTGTTCTATCATTCAGCCTACAGTAGCAGCCAATGTGTGGTGTTCAATGTAGACCTACATTCCATGAGACTTCTGAAAAAAACATGCAAGTCATGACATTAACCTGTTTATCCACTTGTCTTTCAGACAAGCAGGTGACTGAAAATGTGTGTTTGTAAGAAACCACATGAAATAAAATCCATTATTATTCCAATACAATTATTACAGACAAATTATGCTACTCTGCCTATTGGCTACTTAGCTTATTCAAGGTCAAAGGCACTGCATCTCAGTGCAAGAGGGGTCACTGCAGTCCCTAGTTTGATTCCAGGCTGCATCACATCCGGCCGTGATTGGGAGTCCAATAGGGCGGCGCACAATTGGCCCAGCGTCGTCCGGGTTTGGCAGGGGTAGGCCGTCATTGTAAATGAGAATTTGTTCTTAACTGACTTGCCTAGTTAAATAAAAATATTTTTAAAAGCCTAGTTAAATAAAGATTAAATATAATAAATAAAAATATTTTTAAAAGCCTAGTTAAATAAAGATTAAATATAATAAATAAAAATATTTTTAAAAGCCAAGTTAAATAAAGATTAAATATAATAAATAAAAATATTTTTAAAAGCCTGTCTCAAAATACAACACTGCCCCTTTAAGACAAAAAAGATGTTTACCTGACTCGCTTTTCAAAGATGTCTAGAAATGTACACGTTTTTTGCTCTTGTATGAAGCAATCACTCCACTATTGCTGACTACAAATGATCTATAACTGGGCTAATAACTTACTTACTGGCAAAGGATATGAACAAAATGTGGCTACATGCAGCTCTCCCTTCGATCTCCTAACAAGCTTATCGTCGCAGGACCACAGCTGTAAACATTCCAGCTCAAAGTGAACGACACAGATCCATATATGGCAAGGGTATTTGCATATAGACATACCGCAGCTCTGATTGGTTATGCCGCATCGGTCTGTGTAAAGTACAGGCCGAGTCTTGCGCAATAGAGCCCAACAACATCTCTTGCGTGGCTTTGTTTCGGTATGTTGCGTTGAAAGTGGCTAATACGATCCCAATTGCCACGGTAAAGGGAAACGTTGATTAGTGTTGACAGGGAAAAACTCTAGAAAGTTGAGTGAAATACAATCTCGTGCTTCTCTCCCATGGGCTGATATTTGTCCTGCGTCACGCACAGTTTAGAGGGAACATTGAATAACTCGGGAAAATATCTGAAATTGTTGCATGTTGCGTTTATATTTTTGTTCCGTTTTGTTCCGTATGACACACACACACATATATATATATATGTATATGGCAGAAATTTGATGAACTGACTTGTTGCAAAGGTGGCATCCTAAGACGGTGCGACGTTTAAAGTCACTGAGCTCTTCAGTAAGACCATTCTACTGCCAATGTTTGTCTATGGAGATTGCATGGCTCTGTGCTCGATTTTATACACTTGTCAGCAACTGGGTTGGCTGAAATGGCCAAATCCACAAATTTGAAGGGGTACATACTTTTGACCATGTCGTATATATATATATATATATATATATATATATATATATATGCCACTAGTTTGGCCTAGCCTGAGTGCCAGTCGGTTTGTGTTATCATACCGACTCCAACGTCACTCATTGTCATGTCAAATTGGTTTTAAATTTAAAAAAATAAAAAACGAATAAGGTTTGTCTTGACAATGACTGCTTCGGAGTTGACAAGAGCACAAACTCCCGAGTGGTGCAGTGGTCAGCGCAAGAGGTGTCACTACAGTCCCTGGTTCAAATCCAGGCTGTATCACTTCTGGCCGTGATTGGGAGTCCCATAGGGCGGTGCACAATTTTCCCAGCGCCGTCCAGGTTTGGTTGGGGTAGGTCGTCATTGTAAATAACAATTTGTTCTTAACTGACTCGTTAAATAAAGGTTACCTTAAAAAAATATGTTTTAATCTAGGACCAGATTTACTGTGGCCTGCCTTCAAACCAATCTCATATCCCACTACTTTATGACTGTTGTAATTACATGTATCAAAACACTAGTCTGCAACCTACAACCTATTAAATCACAGAACTACAGTATTGACGACACAGCACTTAGATTAAGGCCTCTATTCAATCTGGATCGCTGAAGAGTTACAGATTGTACAATATTCACTTAAAGGTAATTCGAGATTGCGTCGATTTATGGAGCGTTTACCATGAATGCAGTCTCTGCTAACACAGGAACATTGCCTTTAAATTTCAGTAACACTGAACTTCTGCGATACGGATTGAATAGAGCCCTGATATCATAAATCAGGTTTATAGTGCCCTAATATAATAAAACAGGTTATTAGTGTCGTCCACAATCTAGTATAGGAAGAAGACAAGGAAATTATTTGGGTTCATAAAAGTTTTATTAACCATTCAAAAAGTACAATCAATATACTGCACATCAAAATATCAAGTTTGTTTTCAAGCATCTTCAGATGCTGGTACCCTCTACAATATAATGTATAACTAACTGTAAACAATATAAAGTCTCGTTAAGACCAAAACTACATAATTTTAAGCATGATCAGGTTTGTTACAAAATATAATTCAAATCTATTCCCTGAGATTAGTAGACAAAGACAGTGGGTTAGTCTACGGAATCATTATACCATATTATTCCCCCGTGTAATCTGATAACACATGCGACGTTAACAGGAGGACCTTGCTCCAAATACTATTGGAAATCATTTCAAATGCCGGGTGGGGTTTGCAGTTTTAGGATTATTCTATTGGTCCGTTAACCCAGGCAAGCTCAATGCGCAGAGAAAAAGTATATGAAATAATCAAATAGTATTTGAAAACCAGGTCTAAACATTAGACATTTAATAATTAATGCAGATTTTGTCCATTAATTAGCTAACATGATTTTTTCTCCCCATTTCTTTTTTCTTCACATTTAAATTTTATAACTTAATTTCTCTGGTGTTTATGGAGGAGTATATCTCTTCGGTGAGGGGTACGTAGGTTTTCTTAGCTGGATCTAGGAAGTACAGAGGATCTTGGACAGCAGCTGGGTTGAAGCCCTCTTCCACCAACGTCACTTTCTTCATCTTAAATGTTCCCGTCATCTCGAAGGAGCTCTTAAGTGTTATACATAAGAATATAATTTAAGATTATTTTTAAGAATATAAACTCGGCAACAACAAAAAAAGAAACGGCCCTTTTTCAAGACCCTGTCTTTCAAAGATAATTCGTAAAAATCCAAATAACTTCACAGATCTTCATTGTAAAGGGTTTAAACACTGTTTCCCATGCTTGTTCAATGAACCATAAACAATTAATGAACAGTCACCTGTGGAACGGTCGTTAAGACACTAACAGCTTACAGACGGGAGGCAATTAAGGTCACAGTTATGAAAACTTAGGACACTAAAGAGGCCTTTCTACTGACTCTGAAAAACACAAAAAGAAAGATGCCCAGGGTCCCTGCTCATCTGCGTGAACGTGCCTTAGGCATGCTGCAAGGAGGCATGAGGACTGCAGATGTGGCCAGGGCAAGAAATTGCAGTGTCCGTACTGTGAGACGCCTAAGACAGCGCTACAGGTTACACTGATTAAAATCATGATAACAAACAAAGCTGACTTTCAACATGATTAAAAAGCGACGTCGGGTAAAGCTCACCTGTATTCTAATGAAGCGCGGTCTTGCGTACGCAGGGAGGTAGCTGGCTACCAGGCTGAAGGTGCTGGCGCCGTCAAACTCTTTCCCTTCTTCTACCTTCACAGCAGCCATTCCAATCCTCCCCTCATGACCTGGAGAGAGACAATATTCAGCCTATATTTTTGTATTTTATTTAACCTTTATTTAACTAGGCAAGTCAGTTAAGAACAAATTCTTATTTACAATGACGGGCTAACCCGGACGACGCTGGGCCAATTGTGCGCCGCCCTATGAGACTCCCAATCACGGCCGGTTGTGATACAGCCCCGGAATCGAACCATGGTCTGAAGTGACGCCTCTAGCACTGAGATGCAGTGCCTTGGAACGCTGCGCCACTCGGAAGCCACTGTATGTGTAGTCTGGTGTATGTGTAGTCTGGTGTATGTGTAGTCTGGTGTATGTGTAGTCTGGTGTATGTGTAGTCTGGTGTATGTGTAGTCTATTGTATGTGTAGTCTATTGTATGTGTAGTCTATTGTATGTGTAGTCTATTGTATGTGTAGTCTATTGTATGTGTAGTCTATTGTATGTGTAGTCTGGTGTATGTGTAGTCTGGTGTATGTGTAGTCTGGTGTATGCGTAGTCTATTGTACGTGTACGGATGAGTAGTCTATTGGATGAGTGTACGGATGAGCAGTCTGTTGTACGTGTACGGATGAGCAGTTCATTTTATAGTCTCCTACTAGCGAATAGCTAACTTATCTAGAGCCAAATCTACTGGGTTTAAATTAATACCTACCCTATAAACTAAAACGATTATAATTTAGAATGACTGTAAGCCCTATATTTGTTTGCCAGGAAACACAATTCTTATAATAACCCATAATACATGTTGTAAGTAATAACCTATAGTACATGGTGTAAGTATTAACCTATAGTACATGGTGTAAGTATTAACCTATAATACATGGTGTAAGTATTAACCTATAATACATGGTGTAAGTATTAACCTATAATACATGGTGTAAGTATTAACCTATAATACATGGTGTAAGTATTAACCTATAGTACATGGTGTAAGTATTAACCTATAATACATGGTGTAAGTATTAACCTATAGTACATGGTGTAAGTATTAACCTATAATAAATGGTGTAAGTATTAACCTATAATACATGGTGTAAGTATTAACCTATAATACATGGTGTAAGTATTAACCTATAATACATGGTGTAAGTAATAACCTATAATACATGGTGTAAGTATTAACCTATAATACATGGTGTAAGTAATAACCTTTAACTTAGTAGCTGTTAACAACCTCCATCTGACCATATAGATTCATATTTACCTTCAACTTTCACGCCATATACATTAGCCTCCACGATGCAGTCCACCATTGTGAGGATATCCGCCACTTCAGTTGTAGCAACATTCTCGCCTTTCCACCTGAAATAACAAAAACATGTCCATGTTGGTCAACCCCAAGAGATGTTTGACAGCCCCAAGAGATGTTTGACAGCCCCAAGAGATGTTTGACAGCCCCAAGAGATGTTTGACAGCCCCAAGAGATGTTTGACAGCCCCAAGAGATGTTTGACAGCCCCAAGAGATGTTTGACAGCCCCTAGAGATGTTTGACAGCCCCAAGAGATGTTTGACAGCCCCAAGAGATGTTGGACAGCCCCAAGAGATGTTGGACAGCCCCAAGAGATGTTGGACAGCCCCAAGAGATGTTGGACAGCCCCAAGAGATGTTTGACAGCCCCAAGAGATGTTTGACAGCCCCAAGAGATGTTTGACAGCCCCAAGAGATGTTGGACAGCCCCAAGAGATGTTGGACAGCCCCAAGAGATGTTGGACAGCCCCAAGAGATGTTGGACAGCCCCAAGAGATGTTGGACAGCCCCAAGAGATGTTGGACAGCCCCAAGAGATGTTGGACAGCCCCAAGAGATGTTGGACAGCCCCAAGAGATGTTGGACAGCCCCAAGAGATGTTGGACAGCCCCAAGAGATGTTTGACAGCCCCAAGAGATGTTTGACAGCCCCAAGAGATGTTTGACAGCCCCAAGAGATGTTTGACAACCCCAAGAGATGTTTGACAACCCCAAGAGATGTTTGACAACCCCAAGAGATGTTTGACTACCCCAAGAGATGTTTGACAACCCCAAGAGATGTTTGTCAACCCCAAGAGATGTTTGACAGCCCCAAGAGATGTTTGACAACCCCAAGAGATGTTTGACAGTCCCAAGAGATGTTTGACAGCCCCAAGAGATGTTTGACAACCCCAAGAGATGTTTGACAGCCCCAAGAGATGTTTGACAGCCCCAAGAGATGTTTGACAGCCCCAAGAGATGTTTGACAGCCCCAAGAGATGTTTGACAGCCCCAAGAGATGTTTGACAGCCCCAAGAGATGTTTGACAGCCCCAAGAGATGTTTGACAACCCCAAGAGATGTTTGACAGCCCCAAGAGATGTTTGACAGCCCCAAGAGATGTTTGACAACCCCAAGAGATGTTTGACAGCCCCAAGAGATGTTTGACAGCCCCAAGATAAGTGTAATTCGAACCCTGAGTGACATACTGTTGTAGGGTTGGAAAATTCTGATACCTTTACCAAAATTCCCAGGTTTTCCAGATTTCCTGATAATTTCCTTCTGATTTTCCAACTGTCATTTCTAGAAAACCTGGGAATTTTGTCAACCGTACCGCCTACCTGAAAGTGTCACCAACCCGATCCTGAAACTGAACAAAGTTTTGTTCATCGATCCTCAACAGGTCTCCAGTGTTGAAGTACAGGTCTCCTGTCTGTAAGACGTCTCTCAGTCTCTTCTTCTCTGTCTGCTGGTCGTTACCAGCATAACCAACAAAGGGAGATCTCTTGGTTATCTTTCCAACCAAAAGTCCAGCCTCACCTAAAAAAAAGGAAGATGGGGATAATGATGCTGATGCTCACAATATGTATTGTAAGAACTATGTATCAAGCGACTAAGGAGCACTGATCTGGGATTCCCCCCCCCCCCACCGTAAATGTAAACGTATGCATTGCTATTTAAGAACTGACCATAAAGTAGTCCTATTGAGACGTGTGATACACACGGCTCCAGGTTCTTAATTTGGGAAGACGACATTGGGTCATACTTTACCCAGTGTTGTTCTGTCAACAATATAAAGCAGGACCCAATCCATGTCCCAGAGTGTCCAAAGCTGCACAGTTCACAGTTGGTGGGTAAACAGAGTGTTGGTCAACTAGAAAATCTAATTTAGTGAAGAAACTACGGCCCTGTACAGAAAGCAGTTGCAACATAATGCTGCTCCCAAATTCACCCCCCTTTTCTCAACTTTGTACCGTCAACAATATGAAGCAATGACTTGGAACCCAATCCACGGTCACAGTCTGCCTTAAACTAAAGTAACTTTGATAGACATCGTATTACAAAACAGAGTGTCCAAACCTAGACAGTTCACAGATTCTATGTCAGTGGGGTAAAAGTCAACATCAATAAATTAAAAAAAGGTACCTTTCATTGCTTGGATACACAGACCCTTTGAGTTCCTAACAGGTTCCTCCTTCTCAATGTCAAATTTGATCAAAGTATAGGGGAAAAGTCTCTGAAAGTGAAACACAATTACAAAAAAATATATGTATATATTTTCTGTTAAGGAGGCACATCATTTACACATCAGGTAGTGACTTGAATCCATATGTGATCCCACGTGTAGTTATCCTGGATTCAATTGTGTTGGGGTCAGATCACTACCTACCCTGTGGAGAAAGTTGACTCGTCCAACCACTCCGATCTTGCTGGTGTAGTTGATGAAGCCGATGTTGCCCTCGGTGGCGGCGTACAGTTCCCTGACAGCGACGTCTCCAAAACGATTCAGAAACTCTCTCCAGATGTCTGAACGGACCCCGTTGCCGATGGCAATACGCACTTTATGGTCCTTCTCGTTGTCTTTCTGAAAATAGAAACGGGGACGAAGATCGATTTGTGAAATGATATTCTACTCAATAGACACTGTGGTCAGAAAAGATCCATTACAGGGTGGTGAAGCGTTTCAAATATGTTTTCTCCAATTAAAAGCAGTTCAATTGAACTTTGCTAGGTCATCTGAGTTTTTATAACAGACCTAAGGCAATACGGTGGCTGTAACATTAAAATAAAAACTGTAATCATACAGTATTATGCTGGAGTTACTACATATACTAAATACGTGGAATTTAGCAGACACTCTTATTTATTTATTTTTTTATTTCACCTATATTTCAGCAGGCAAGTCAGTTAAGAACAAATTCTTATTTATAATGACGGCCTACTCCGGCCAAACCCTAACGACGCTGGGCTAATTGTGTGCCGCCGTATGGGACTCCATCATGGCCGGTTGTGATACAGCCTGGAATCCAACTAATGAGATGCAGTGCCTTGTAATGAGATGCAGTGCCTTGTAATGAGATGCAGTGCCTTGTAATGAGATGCAGTGCCTTGTAATGAGATGCAGTGCCTTGTAATGAGATGCAGTGCCTTGTAATGAGATGCAGTGCCTTAGACCGCTGTGCCACTCGGGAGCCCTACAGTAGTGCAGTAGTAACTTTGATAAACATCGTATTGTAAACACACACACACACACACACACACACACACACACACAGAGTGTCCAAAGCTAGACAGTTCACAGTTGGCAGGTACACTACCGGTCAAAGGTTTTAGAACACCTACTCATTAAAGGGTTTTTCTTTATTTGTACTATTTTCTACATTGTAGAATAATAGTGAATACATCAAAACTATGAAATAACACATATGGAATCACATAGTAACCAAAAAAAGTGTTAAACAAATCTAAATATATTTTATTTTAGAGATTCTTCAAATAGCCACCCTTTGCCTTGATGATAGCTTTGTACACACTTGGCATTCTCTCAACCAGCTTCACCTGGAATGCTTTTCCAACAGTCTTGAAGGAGTTCCCATAAATGCTGAGCACTTGTTGGCTACTTTTCCTTCACTCTGCTGTCCAACTCATCCCAAACCATCTCAATTGGGTCAAGGTCGGGTGATTGTGGAGGCCAGGTTATCTGATGCAGCTCTCCATCACTCTCCTTCTTGGTAAAAATAGCCCTTACACAGCCTGGAAGTGTGTTGAGTCATTGTCCTGTTGAAAAACAAATGATAGTCCCACTAAGCCCAAACCAGATGTGATGGCTTATGGCTGCAGAATGCTATGGTAGCCATGCTGGTTAAGTGTGCCTTGAATTCAAAATAAATCACAGACAGTGTCACCAGCAAAGCACCCCCACACCATCACACCTCCTCCTCCATGCTTTATGGTGGGAAATACACATGCGGAGATCATCCGTCCACCCACACTGAGTCTCACAAAGACATGGCGGTTGGAACCAAAATGTTCAAATTTGGACTCCAGACCAAAGGACAAATTTCCACTGGTCTAATGTCCATTGCTCATGTTTCTTGGCCTAAGCAAGTCTCTTCTTCTTATTGGTGTCCTTTAGTAGTGGTTTCTCTGAAAAGTTGATGTTGAGATGTGTCTGCTACTTGAACTCTGTGAAGCATTTATTTGTGTTGCAATTTGAGAGGCTGGTAACTCTAATGAACTTATCCTCTGCAGCAGAGGTAACTCTGGGTCTTCCTTTCCTGTGGCGGTCCTCATGAGAGCCAGTTTCATCATAGCGCTTGATGGTTTTTGCGACTGCACTTTCAAAGTTCTTGAAATGTTCCATATTGACTGACCTTCATGTCTTAAAGTAATGATGACTGTTGTTTCTCTTTGCTTATTTGAGCTGTTCTTGCCATAATATGGACTTTGTATTTTACCAAATAGGGCTATCTTCTGCATACCTTGTCACAACACAACTGATTGGCTCAAACGCATTAAGGAAAGAAATTCCACAAATTAACTTTTAACAAGGCACACCTGTTAAATGAAATGCATTCCAGGTGACTATCTCATGAAGCTGGTTGAATTTCAAGAGTGTGCAAAGCTGTCATCAAGTCAAAGGGTGGCTACTTTGAGGAATCTCAAATATAAAATATATTTAGATTTGTTTAACACTTTTTTTGGGTTACTACATGATTCCATATGTGTTATTTCATAGTTTCAATGTCTTCACTATTGTTTTACAATGTAGAAAATAGTAAAAATAAAGAAAAACCCTTGAATGTTTAGGGGTTCTAAAACTTTTGACCGGTAGTGTAAATCAAGGGTCGGTCAACAGAAATCTAATTTAGTAAAGAAACTACGGCCCTGTACAGAAAGCAGTTGCAACATAATGCTGCTCCCAAATTCACCCCCCTTTTCTCAACGTTGGGAAACATTTTCGTACTGGTCCCCCGTGGGAAAATCAAACCCATAACCCCTGGCATTGCAAGCGTCATACTCTACCAACTGAGCCACACAAGGATCGGTGTCCTAGACGAGGTGTCCTTTACCATGGGTGTGTTGCAGAGGTATCTCATGGTCTCTCCGATGTACTGCATCACTGTTACATTATGTGTCCTACAGTCCTCCCAGAACTGAGACGCTGAAAACTTCCTCCTCAGAACTACTGTTATGCCTGGTATAGGAGACAGATGATGTCACAGACTGGGTATTTCATCATAACTTCCTACTCAGAACTACTGTTATGCCTGGTATAGGAGACAGATGATGTCACAGACTGGGTATTTCATCATAACTTCCTACTCAGAACTACTGTTATGCCTGGTATAGGAGACAGATGATGTCACAGACTGGGTATTTCATCATAACTTCCTCCTCAGAACTACTGTTATGCCTGGTATAGGAGACAGATGATGTCACAGACTGGGTATTTAATCATATATCCTAAATAACTTACACCATCTTGTTTAGACATGTTTTAAAAGTAGACCAAAGTCATCTTTTCACTGTGCAAGACGATACGTGTCGAACGCCTATGTGTCCTACTAATGTATCTAATGGCTTCGTTCAGCATGCAATACACTCTGCTCAGATATCTCTAGAGTATGAATCAATTCGGTATGGTTTATTTGACTAGGGGGCAGATACAAACACATTGACGTGTTAAATAAACAAATCTGACAACTCATTCCTAGCATTTCAAAATAAGAGTCATAACATTACCCCTCTCGATGGCCCCAGTGAGTCCGATGAGGAAGCCGGCGCTGTGATAGAGAGGCAGGTTGATATAGAACACATCCTGGGATGTCACTCCTGAGACGGCTTGGATAAAGGACGCAGTCCACACCCTCTCCTGGGTCACCAGAGCCGCTTTAGGTAGACCTACAGTCAGATAGGACAGTGGGTTATCTATAGACAATAGACACAGTGCATTGAATGACGTATGCATAACAAATCCTACCCCCAGGAAACAATTCAATAGGTATAAGCAAATAAAATCCTTCTTTCAGATTTACATGAAGTGCCTACATCCAAATTCATCCATTAGGGGACTAGGAGCCGTTTCCAGAAACCATCCCCAGCTCCTTCCAGTCCTAGTCCCAGGGCTGGAAGGAATGGTACCAGTGGTTCTTGAGGTGTAGAGGAGGACTGAGGACTGAGGTTCTTACCAGTTGTTATTGAGGTGTAGAGGAGGACTGAGGTTCTTACCAGGGGTTCCTGAGTTGTAGAGGAGGACTGAGGTTCTCACCAGTGGTCCCTGAGGTGTAGAGGAGGACTGAGGTTCTCACCAGTGGTTCCTGGGGTGTAGAGGAGGACTGAGGTTCTCACCAGTGGTCCCTGAGGTGTAGAGGACTGAGTTGTAGAGGAGGACTGAGGTTCTTACCAGTGGTTCCTGGGGTGTAGCGGAGGACTGAGGTTCTCACCAGTGGTCCCTGAGGTGTAGAGGACTGAGTTGTAGAGGAGGACTGAGGTTCTTACCAGTTGTTCCTGAGGTGTAGAGGAGGACTGAGGTTCTTACCAGTGGTCCCTGAGGTGTAGAGGACTGAGTTGTAGAGGAGGACTGAGGTTCTTACCAGTTGTTCCTGAGGTGTAGAGGAGGACTGAGGTTCTTACCAGTGGTTCCTGAGGTGTAGAGGAGGACTGATGTTCTTACCAGTGGTTCCTGAGGTGTAGAGGAGGACTGAGTTGTAGAGGAGGACTGAGGTTCTTACCAGTTGTTCCTGAGGTGAAGAGGAGGACTGAGGTTCTCACCAGTGGTTCCTGAGGTGTAGAGGAGGACTGAGGTGTAGAGGACTGAGGTTCTTACCAGTGGTCCCTGAGCTGTAGAGGAGGACTGAGGTTCTTACCAGTGGTTCCTGAGGTGTAGAGAACTGAGGTTCTTACCAGTGGTTCCTTAGCTGTAGAGGAGGACTGAGGTTCTCACCAGTGGTCCCTGAGGTGTAGAGGAGGACTGAGGTTCTTACCATTGGTTCCTGAGGTGTAGAGGAGGACTGAGGTTCTTACCAGTGGTCCCTGACGTGTAGATGTAGAGCGCAGGGCTCTTGCTGGTGATGTTGGCCCTGAGGTCAACTGACAGGGGAGTGTCTGAAGCCTGGGTGATATGTTCTGAGAGGGGGTTGATGCCTTCTACACTGCACTCCTCTGACAGGAGGTACACAGAGATACCCTGCTGTTTAAGTGTAGGGAGAACCTCCTCCACTGCCTCTTTCAGCTCTGTGGGATAGAGTGAAGGTGAAAGGGAGAGAGAGAGACAGGGAGAGACAGACAGAGGAAGACACAGATGTAGAGAGAGACACAGAGAGAGAGACAGGCAGGCAGGTGATGTTAGTCTCAACTCCTTAGACCAGGTTCCCCACCTGGTGACCCGCAGGTGATTTTATTTGGCTCCCCAAGTTTTCTGAGATGTTTTTTGTTTTGTTGGACATAAAATACTAAAAATACCAGCAAATCAGCTTCAAGTGATTTTAATTTTGGAAATCAATATATTTCCTTTCATAATAGAGAGATATATATATGATCATATACAGATGTAAGCAAGGTTTGAAATAATGTTTTAGTCAAATATATATTTGGGCTTCTTCCAGTCAACTTGCAGTCTACAAATTATTAGTAATTATGTTCAGGTCCTCCATTGAGAAATGCAACACATGGAGCCTGGGGGTTCTACACTACATTCCAGAACATTCTATGTCTTGCTGTCAGCCCCTCAGAAGATCAACCTTGAGCGACGTGCCACATTGGGGCTTATGTTACATTGCTAGTAGAATACAATGCTAGTAGAATACATTATTAAACATCCCTAGTAGAATACATTCCTATTAGAATACATTGCTAGTAGAATACATTGCTAGTAGAATACATTATTAAACATCCCTAGTAGAATACATTCCTAGTAGAATACATTGCTAGTAGAATACAGTATTAAACATTCCTAGTAGAATACATTCCTAGTAGAATACATTGCTAGTAGAATACATTGCTATTAGAATACATTGCTAGTAGAATACATTCCTAGTAGAATACATTGCTAGTAGAATACATTATTAAACATCCCTAGTAGAATACATTCCTAGTAGAATACATTGCTAGTAGAATACAGTATTAAACATTCCTAGTAGAATAAATTCCTAGTAGAATACATTGCTAATAGAATACATTGCTAGTAGAATACATTATTAAACATCCCTAGTAGAATACATTCCTAGTAGAATACATTGCTAGTAGAATACAGTATTAAACATTCCTAGTAGAATACATTACTAGTAGAATACATTGCTAGTAGAATACATTGCTAGTAGAATACAGTATTAAACATTCCAATAGAATACATTCCCAGTAGAATACATTCCTAATAGACTGGCCAAACCTAGGCCAAACCTAGGCATACATAGCTCACCGCATGATTCTCAAACCAAAGACTGGTCAAACATGTGCTTCTAAAAGTGAATTCATTATTATGTCATTCTTAAAATAAAATAAAAATACAGCCTAAATTTGAAATGTAAAGGCCTGTTGTTGAAGTGCTGTTGCTGATGAGTTGTTGAAATCCTGAGCGCTCCTGCCAGACTGTAGCGTGTCTCAAACGCTTCACAATTTATTTATTAAAATAATAATAATAATAATAATAACGATAACAATAATAACAATGATAATGATAATAATAACAATAATGACAATAATAATAACGTAATAACAATAAAAAATAATAACAATGATAATGACAATAATAATAATAATAACAATAACGATAATATACTAATAACATCAACAATATAACCCAAATAATCTGTTTTCGTTCCTTCTTCCTAGGCTACCTGGCTTGCTCCTGACTGATTTAGAGTTAGTATGTTGTTTAATAGCCAGTTGAAATGTTTAACATTAATTGATAGTGACAGAATCACACATTACTTCCCACGCAGTACATTTTTTGTGTCCTCCGCTATAGAAGGTTGTAGCGCAGCCCTATCATAGAGACAAGCCAAAGATATCGGAGTCACGTCTTTCCATTTTACAGCTTGTTTCTAGTCCTGGTTTTAACTTAACACACCAAGCCCTTCACTCACTGACACCGATATATTTAAGGAGTACATGGTGACTGAAGGAATTGGCTGAAAAATCTATGGATAGAGAATATAATTTTGTCTGTCAAACAAATAGGCCTCCTACCTCTTATTGCTTGAATAGGAGGAAATAGTTTCCAACACAAAACAACTCTTATTGTTAGTAGCTTAAAAGTCAAATTAAGACTTTAAATCTTTAGGATTTCTAGAATTAGCCTACTTTCAGCACCCATGCGCTGTCCATCTCCTCGGCTGCCACTTCATAGTAATGTCAATTATATCCGTGCAAATTCTATGTACATATTTTCCAAATTGAATCCAATTAAATTACTTAGAATAATGTTGACTGCAAACTGGTTGAAGTTAACATATTTTTCAAACTGCGCCACTCGGGAGCCCCCAGTGAAAAGCTAAAAAAAAAACATTTGACACACCCCCGAACCTATAGCCAGCTTTTAGATTTACCATTCCAAATGACGTGATCCTCCCCCGGACGAAATGTTAAAATACTAAACCCTCCCAACTAACTGGAATTGAAAAATTATGACCCTCCCCCATTTTCCTCGGGGTAAAAAAATGTGTACATTTCGACCACTCCCTAACTGTAACTCAGGCAAATAGTCTACACGCCAATTGCTTTTGAGAACGGGCAGAAAAGTTTACTTCAATACGTGGGAGGCAAAAATAACAATATCGGAGTTTAATTCAATCAGAGAAAATCTGAGAAATTGAGAGTTGATTTAGTTAACAGGTAAAAAGAAGTTGATAGCAGTACCGGCTATGGTATGTGTGATGATTGTGAGGCACGATACAAATTCGACAGTCACAAGATGGGAAAGTTTAAGTGAACTGTAACTGACTGTAGCCTACTGTTCAGATGGGTTCAATGGAAACTGAACTCTGGACACTGACTGTAGGTCTTATAACCTCTCACATAGCCTTAATATTAACTCATGCAGAATTTAAAATTTCTTGCAGTAAAATTATACATCAAACGTAATAAATGTTTACTCGGGAACAGGAGTGGAGAAATCTTATTTATTTCAGCATCTGGAGAATATAAACGCTCAGATACTGTCTGTAGTAGAGGTGCTTTCTTTAAACGCAGTATTTTAAGCCACATAAAATATACATCCAAGCCGAACTGAAAATGTATCAGAAACATGTTGGGTCGTTTTGTCAAAGTTTTATATTTCCCCAATCCCAAACATATTTTCTCCGCGAAAGTTGACAGAAAATGTCACCGATATCAATTAGATCACAGTTTTCCTTCTATTAATCTGGTGAGCAAGGGCTTGTTTAATCTTCTATAGCAACATACTGTATAATGACAGAAGAGAAGTTGACTAACAAATAGCCTACACAAATGTCGGAAATTATAAGCAGAAACATATATAGTCAGACAGAAGAAAGACAAAATCCTGCACCCCTTGCAAAAAAAATCGCTACGGCGTCTTTGACTAGCCTAAAGCGCATTTTCTATATTAGTGGTTAAAGGCCTCAGATTTTCACTTTATCTCATTTAGTCAGGCGGTTGTGGATGGGTTATTAGCTACCGCTACTGCGACGGGTGTGGGTGGGTTATTAGCTACCGCTACTGCGACGGGTGTGGGTGGGTTATTAGCTACCGCTACTGCGACGGGTGTGGGTGGGTTATTAGCTACCGCTACTGCGACGGGTGTGGGTGGGTTATTAGCTACCGCTACTTGCGACGGGTGTGGGTGGGTTATTAGCTACCGCTACTTGCGACGGGTGTGGGTGAACAAGCTGCTATTGCGAACACATTTCTGATTTCAAGTAGTTTACAGTGAGAGGCAGTCTTACTAATGGAACACACTAGTATGATGATTGCTGTTTAGGGTTTTTGAAATATAAACTGTAGGCCTACCCCTAGACTAGGACCTAGTAGTCTAGAAACACATGCATCCCAACCTTAAGGTTTTCACTAGTTACCTCAGCTCTAGTCAGTCAAAGTCAAAATTGGCCATATGTTTTTTTGGGGTCTTAATTGAAGGTTAGTCATAAGGTTAACAGTGTGGTAAGGTTAGGTTTCAAATTATATTTTTAATAGAAATTGTAGAAATATGCGGAGTTTAGCCATAATTATGGTTTTATGGCCATGGTTACTAGTGACAAACCGACCCTATCCTTTACCTACGCGTGTGTGTCGTGAACAACATTAGCGTGAGCAAACAGTGGAAAAGTAGGGTCGCCTTCAAAATAAAAGTCCCACATTGAAACTGATGCAAACTGATGAATATAGTGGAATCCTTACCTGCCGCCGCGATGATCACTTTGGCCCCACAGCATGAGAAACAGTGTAGCAGAGATTTTGACCGTATGTTGAAGTTTAGCAGAGCGGTTGCACAGCCCAGTTTGGCCAGGCCCAGCCAAATACACGCGTAAGAGGGTTCGTTCCCCATAAAGAGAGCTACCGTGTCCCCCTCTTTTAGATTAGCGTGAGTCTTCAATGCTCTGGCAACCTTGTTGCTCTGCTTATCCACCTCGATGTAAGAATGGGATGTCCCCTCAAAATGCAGGAACGTTTTATTCGGTTGTTTCTTTACCGTGTCCAAAAAGCAGTCCAAAATGCTATAGAAAGGTTTTTTCTTTTTGTATTTTTGCAGCCTGATTCCAAGTTTGATTGCTTTGAAGATATATGAACAGTCTTGGCCAAAGTATGGATCGAATACCGTTTTCAGAAGAAACGGCAAAACAGCCAATCCGGCTATGATTGTAAGCCAAATGTACATCTTGCAGCTGCGGGTTACAGACGCTTGTGCCGCGGAGAATTAAAAGGTTGTAGACCTACCTCCAAAAAACGGAACGTTATAAAGTAACAAATGGGTGGCAAAGTTCAATCCGAAATCCCGACCTCGCATAACAAGCAGCCCTAGTGCAGTGGGCGGTGTACATGTTCTCCCTAATTCCTCCCCCTGTGGGATGCCAGATTGAATTTTTTTGAACATTTAACTGATATTTCACATGAACAAAAAAATAAAAAAGTATCTGATATGATCAAGAATTCTGTACCTATGGCTCAAATTAAAATAAACAGCTGATAATCATTAATAGTATATATAGTGATAATCGTCTGTTATTGGCAAGCAGCTGGAAATTACATTTACAAACGTCATTCAATACAGAAAGAATATGGCAACCAATGCCCTGTAACAACCTTTGAGCGAGCCTAGTGGGCGGGCACATCACCCAACCAGTAGTTCAGCACTGATTGGATAAGACTTATGAAAGACCCTTGTGAAAGGAACACTCGAGTTGTGGGCTAATATTCATTGTGCCATGTGTACAAATGTTGTTGTAGACAGTAAAGTAGCCTAGTAGAGCCGGATTCAGTAGATAGTAGAGGAACATAGTAGAGCCTGATTCAGTAGATAGTAGAGCAGCATAGTAGAGCCTGATTCAGTAGATAGTAGAGGAGCATAGTAGAGCCTGATTCAGTAGATAGTAGAGCCTGATTCAGTAGATAGTAGAGCAGCATAGTAGAGTCTGATTCAGTAGATAGTAGAGCCTGATTCAGTAGATAGTAGAGCAGCATAGTAGAGCCTGATTCAGTAGATAGTAGAGGAACATAGTAGAGTCTGATTCAGTAGATAGTAGAGCCTGATTCAGTAGATAGTAGAGCAGCATAGTAGAGCCTGATTCAGTAGATAGTAGAGCCTGATTCAGTAGAGTAGCATAGTAGAGCCTGATTCAGTAGATAGTAGAGCCTGATTCAGTAGAGCAGCATAGTAGAGCCTGATTCAGTAGATAGTAGAGGAACATAGTAGAGCCTGATTCAGCCTGATTCAGTAGATAGTAGAGGAGCATAGTAGAGCCTGATTCAGTATATAGTAGAGCAGCATAGTAGAGCCTGATTCAGTAGATAGTAGAGGAACATAGTAGAGCCTGATTCAGTAGATAGTAGAGGAGCATAGTAGAGCCTGATTCAGTAGATAGTAGAGCAGCATAGTAGAGCCTGATTCAGCCTGATTCAGTAGATAGTAGAGGAGCATAGTAGAGCCTGATTCAGCAGATAGTAGAGGAGCATAGTAGAGCCTGATTCAGTAGATAGTAGAGGAGCATAGTAGAGCCTGATTCAGCCTGATTCAGTAGACAGTAGAGGAGCATAGTAGAGCCTGATTCAGTAGACAGTAGAGGAGCATAGTAGAGCCTGATTCAGTAGACAGTAGAGGAGCATAGTAGAGCCTGATTCAGTAGATAGTAGAGGAACATAGTAGAGCCTGATTCAGTAGATTATAGAGGAACATAGTAGAGCCTGATTCAGTAGATAGTAGAGGAACATAGTAGAGCCTGATTCAGTAGATAGTAGAGCCTGATTCAGTAGATAGTAGAGCAGCATAGTAGAGCCTGATTCAGTAGATAGTAGAGGAACATAGTAGAGCCTGATTCAGTAGATTATAGAGGAACATAGTAGAGCCTGATTCAGTAGATAGTAGAGGAACATAGTAGAGCCTGATTCAGTAGATAGTAGAGGAACATAGTAGAGCCTGATTCAGTAGATAGTAGAGCAGCATAGTAGAGCCTGATTCAGTAGACAGTAGAGCAACATAGTAGAGTCTGATTCAGTAGATAGTAGAGCAGCATAGTAGAGCCTGATTCAGTAGACAGTAGAGGAGCATAGTAGAGCCTGATTCAGTAGACAGTAGAGGAACATAGTAGAGTCTGATTCAGCCTGATTCAGTAGACAGTAGAGGAACATAGTAGAGTCTGATTCAGTAGATAGTAGAGCAGCATAGTAGAGTCTGATTCAGCCTGATTCAGTAGACAGTAGAGGAACATAGTAGAGTCTGATTCAGTAGATAGTAGAGCAGCATAGTAGAGCCTGATTCAGTAGAGCAGCATAGTAGAGCCTGATTCAGTAGATAGTAGAGCAGCATAGTAGAGCCTGATTCAGCCTGATTCAGTAGACAGTAGAACAGCATAGTAGAGCCTGATTCAGTAGAGCAGCATAGTAGAGCCTGATTCAGTAGATAGTAGAGGAACATAGTAGAGCCTGATTCAGTAGACAGTAGAGAAACATAGTAGAGCCTGATTCAGTAGATAGTAGAGGAGCATAGTAGAGCCTGATTCAGTAGATAGTAGAGGAGCATAGTAGAGCCTGATTCAGCCTGATTCAGTAGATAGTAGAGGAACATAGTAGAGCCTGATTCAGTAGATAGTAGAGCAGCATAGTAGAGCCTGATTCAGCCTGATTCAATAGATAGTAGAGGAACATAGTAGAGCCTGATTCAGCCTGATTCAGTAGATAGTAGAGGAACATAGTAGAGCCTGATTCAGTAGATAGTAGAGGAGCATAGTAGAGCCTGATTCAGTAGATAGTAGAGGAACATAGTAGAGCCTGATTCAGTAGACAGTAGAGAAACATAGTAGAGCCTGATTCAGTAGATAGTAGAGGAGCATAGTAGAGCCTGATTCAGTAGATAGTAGAGGAGCATAGTAGAGCCTGATTCAGCCTGATTCAGTAGATAGTAGAGCAGCATAGTAGAGCCTGATTCAGTAGAGTAGCATAGTAGAGCCTCATTGATATAATACAGATCAATGCAAAATGTGCAGTTAGAAAAACGATTCTTAAATATGGACTTTTATCAAATAGGGCTATCTTATGTATACCACCCCTACCTTGTCACAACACAACTGATTGGCTCAAACACATTAAAAAGTAAAGAAATTAAATTCCACAAATTAAATTAAAGGCACACCTGTTTATTGAAATGCATTCCAGGTGACTACCTCATGAAGCTGGTTGAGAGAATGCCATGAGTGTGCAAAGCTGGCAAAGGCAAAAGGTGGCTACTTTGAAGAATCTCAAATCTCAAATATATTTTGATTTCTTTAACACTTTTTCTTGGTTACTACATGATTCCAATGTAGAAAATAGTAAAAATAAATAAAAACCCTTGAATGAGTAGGTGTGTCAAAACTTTTGACTGGTACTGTACATATATTTACAAAAATATGGGGGATTGGAAGTGATGCAAACAATTACATTGATGTAAGCCACAATCTATCTGCAGTATTAAAGCCGATCGACCCCCAATATTTTGACTGGTAGTCAAAATATATTTTGACTACCGGTCAAAAGTTTTAGAACACCTACTCATTCAAGGGTTTTTCTTTATTTTTTTACTATTTTCTACATTGTAAAACAATAGTGAAGACATCAAAACTATGAAATAACACATATGGAATCATGTAGTAAGCAAAAAAAAGTGTTATATAAAATGTACTTTGATTAGTTTTTGAGATTCTTCAAAATAGCCACCCTTTGCCTTGATGACAGCTTTGCACACTTGGCATTCTCTCAACCAGCTTCAGCTGGAATGCTTTTACAACAATCTTGAAGGAGTTGCCACATTTGCTGAGCACTTATTGGCTGCTTTTCCTTCACATCCCAAACCATCTCAATTTGGTAGAGGTCGGGGGATTGTGGAAGCCAGGTCATCTGATGCAGCACTCCATCACTGTCTCAGTATGTAAAAGAAAAAAAAAGAAAAAAAAATGTAATATGTAAAAAATGTAATAAAATGTATGCACTCTACTGTAAGTCGCTCTGGATAAGAGCGTCTGCTAAATGACTAAAATGTAAATGTAAAATCACTCTCCTTCTTGGTCAAATAGCCCTTACACAGCCTGGAGGTGTGTTGGGTCATTGTCCTCTTGAAAAACAAATTATAGTCCCACTAAGCCCAAACCAGATGGGATGGTGTATCGCTGCAGAATGCTATGGTAGCCATGCTGGTTAAGTGTGCCTTGAATTCCAAAGAAATCAGACACTGTCACCAGAAAAGCACCCCCACACCATCACACCTCCTCCTCCATGCTTTACGGTGGGAAATACACATGCGGAGATCATCCGTTCACTAACACCGCGTCTCACAAAGACATGACGTTTGGAACCAAACTTTCCAATTTGGACTCCAGACCAAAGGACAAATTTCCACTGGTCTAATGTCCAATGCTCATGTTTCTTGGCCCAAGCAAGTCTCTTCTTCTTATTGGTGTCCTTTGGTAATGGTTTCTCTGAAAAGTTGATGTTGAGATGTGTCTGCTACTTGAACTCTGTGAAGCATTTATTTGTGTTGCAATTTGTGAGGCTGGTAACTCTAATGAACTTATCCTCTAGGGCAGAGGTAACTCTGGTTCTTCCTTTCCTGTGGTGGTCCTCATGGGAGACAGTTTCATCATAGCGCTTGATGGTTTTTGCACTTGAGGAAGCTTTAAAAGTTCTTGAAATGTTACGGATTGACTGACCTTCATGTCTTAAAGTAATGATGGACTGTCGTATCTATTTGCTTACTTGAGCTGTTCTTGCCGTAATATGGACTTGGTCTTTTACCAAATAGGGCTATCTTCTGTATACCCCCCCCCCCCCCCCCTACTTTGTCACAAACACAACTGATTGGCTCAAAAGCATTATGGAAAGAAATTGCACGAATGAACTTTTAAGGCACACCTGTTAATTGAAATGCATTCCAGGTGACTACCTCATGAAGCTGGTTGAGAGAATGCCAAGAGTGTGCAAATCTGTCATCAAGGCAAAGGGTAGCTACTTGAAGAATCTCAACTATAAAATATATTTTGATTTGTTTAACGCTTTTTTGGTTCCCACATGAGTTATGTTATAGTTTTGATGTCTTCACTATTATTCTACAATGTAGAAAAAAGTAAAAATAAAGAAAAATCTTGAATGAGTAGGGGTTCTAAAACCTTTGACCGGTAGAGTGTGTCTGTATATATATATATATACACAGCTCTGGAAAAAATTAAGAGACCACTGCAAAATGATCAGTTCCTCTGGTTTTACTATTTATATGTATGTCGTTAGGTAAAATGAACATTTTCGTTTTATTCTATAAACTACTGACATTTCTCCCCAATTCCATAAATAAAAATATTGTAATTTAGAGCATGTATTTGCAGAAAACGACAACTGGTCAAAATAACAAAAAAGATGCAGTGTTGTAAGACCTGGAATAATGCAAAGAAAATAAGGTTCATATTCATTTTTAAACAACACAATACTAATGTTTTAACTTAGGAAGAGTTCAGAATAACCTTGATTTTCAAATCACATCTTTCATGCGTCTTGGCATGCTCTCCACCAGTCTTTCACATTGATGTTGGGTGACTTCATGCCACTCCTGGCGCAACAATTCAAGCAGCTCTGCTTTGTTTGATGGCTTGTGACCATCCATCTTCCTCTTGATCACATTCCAGAGGTTTTCAATGGGGTTCAGGTCTGGAGATTGGGCTGGCCATGACAGGGTCTTGATCTGGTGGTCCTCCATCCACACCTTGATTGACCTGGCTGTGTGGCATGGAGCATTGTCCTGCTGGAAAAACCAATCCTCAGAGTTGGGGAACATTGTCAGAGCAGAAGGAAGCACATTTTCTTCCAGGACAACCTTGTATGGTGGCTTCCTTCATGCATCCTTCACAAAGACAAATCTGGCCCATTCCAGCCTTGCTGAAGCCCCCCCAGATCCTCCATTAGTAGAACACTGGTGAGAGACAGTTCCAGGAAGTCAGATATGCCAATAATCAGTTATGATGATCCAGTTCAAAAAGGTAAAGCAAAGGACACATGACCGCTTCACACACTTATCAGGCTGACATGTTCTGGCTCACAATGTCTTTTCAGCTCAGATTTCTTAATGAAAACTGCAACTGGTCCGACAAATACATCTGGTGCCAGCTAACAGAGTTAGAAAAGCTAGAGGCAAGCTGGAGTTACCTGGATCATGATCAAGTATGTTCTGGCATAGGCAGATAGGTAGTTTGAGTGTGTCGGTATAGTATTTCTATTTATTAATGATCCCCATTAGTTCCTGCTAAGGCAGCAGCTACTCTTCCTGGGGGTTTATTATGGATCCCCATTAGTTCCTGCCAAGGCAGCAGCTACTCTTCCTGGGGGTTTATTATGAATCCCCATTAGTTCCTATCAAGGCAGCAGCTACTCTTCCTGGGGGTTTATTTTGGATCCCCATTAGTTCCTGCCAAGGCAGCAGCTACTCTTCCTGGGGGTTTATTATGGATCCCCATTAGTTCCTGTCAAGGCAGCAGCTACTCTTCCTGGGGGTTTATTATGGATCCCCATTAGTTCCTGTCAAGGCAGCAGCTACTCTTCCTGGTGTTTATTATGGATCCCCATTAGTTCCTGTCAAGGCAGCAGCTACTCTTCCTGGGGTTTATTATGGATCCCCATTAGTTCCTGCCAAGGCAGCAGCTACTCTTCCTGGGGTTTATTATGGATCCCCATTAGTTCCTGCCAAGGCAGCAGCTACTCTTCCTGGTGTTTATTATGGATCCCCATTAGTTCCTGTCAAGGCAGCAGCTACTCTTCCTGGGGTTTATTATGGATCCCCATTAGTTCCTGTCAAGGCACCAGCTACTCTTCCTGGTGTTTATTATGGATCCCCATTAGTTCCTGTCAAGGCACCAGCTACTCTTCCTGGTGTCCAGCAAAATTAAAGGCAGTTACACTAGTTTACATTTCACAACATATTAAGTGTGTGCCGTCAGGCCACTACTCTACTAGCACATATCTACAACACAAAATATACAGTATGTACTGCTTATGAATGTGTTATGTATGTAAAGTACTTTATGTAGGTAGCCTTCTCATAGGTGTAACAACAGTTTTCATTATGTGCTTTTCAAAAAATACCATGTGCTGTTCCAACTACATTAACAATGAGATGCTGCGGGCGGTGGCCTGCCTCTTGTGCCTGATGTGTAGCTGTACACTGCAGGACTATTCAATGTTCTTCCAACCCTTTTTCTGTCTACTACATATAATAGTAAATTATATCTTTACATTAAAAACCAAAAGTCTATCAGTCATTCCAATAAATGTAATACCCCTTTATCTTCAAGAACAGGACTTGGAAATATGGAAGTATAGATTAGACAAATTGTTTTACCTGAGCATAACCCCAAAACGAAGGACTAATTAGCCAGCCCTACTCTGTTGTTTATGGTTGTGTTGTCATGGAGGACTGATTGGGCTCGTTGATTCAAGATGGAAAAAATTATTGCTGCGCTCATGAAATGGCATGCTTTGAGCACTCCTGAAAAGTGCTCTTTACATGTGGAAAATGAATGCCATATGCTGCATTTGCTATTGGCCTATTGTTTACCTTTTTGTTTTGGTGACACTTTGATATCTTGATAATATGCAGCTGTTTAAAAAGACAAATCCACAGATGAAACAATAATTAAACGGCAGCCCCGCCTCTGTTTTGGTAGAAAGCTGATGGATGGACCTGGAGAAATGTAACCCCTGTCAAATGAATAGACAGAGAGATGGATGGAAGGACTGACCATCCATGATATCAACATGATAGTTTTAATCATGCTTTGAGGCTATACAGTGTGTTTTGTTAACATTTACATTGTTTATAAACATAGGAGAAAAACAAGCTTATATTTGAGTTTCTCATGGAGTGTGACAGGTGAACTAAACTCATAAGGCATTTCTAAGTTATATTCTTCAAGAAATCAATGGATATATAATTTATAAGTCCAAAAATGGATGTAGCAACTACAGATTACCCCTATCAAAAGTGTGTGTTTGAGCATGTGTCCATTAGGCCTATGGATTTATATATTTTTTTTTATCAGCATCAATTAAATTGAGCAATAAAAGCCTCACTTTAACTCCATAGGCTGGGATCAGCAGCGGTTTACATGTAAAACCCAGTTACTACATTTGAATATTAAAATGGATTTTATCAAACAAAACTATTCTACATTTTATCTCTGGGACCCTCAGGATGACAAATCAGAGCAAGATTACTGAATGTAAGTACATTATTTACCTTCAGAGGTGCATGTATCAAACCAGTTGCCATGATAAGTGTTTTGTTGTTGTGCACTATCCTCAAACAATAGCATGGTATTTTTTTGCTGTAATAGCTACTGTAAATTGGACACTGCAGTTAGATTTACAATAATTTAAGCTTTCTGCCCATATAAGACATGTCTATATCCCGGAAAGTTGGCCATTTACAACATCATTCTAGTCACATTATCGCATATTGAGCAACAACTGTTCCGGTTTAGGGACACCGATCCCGTACAGCAGGGGTGGGCAACTCCCCGAAGGCCTGATTGGTGACACACTTTTTCTCCATCCCTAGCAAAACACATCTGATTAATCAACTTGCATTCTAAACTGAATATCGTGATTATTGGAGTCAGGTGTGTTAGCTGGGGCTGGGGCAAAACTATGACACCAATCAGGCCCCCAAAGGACTGGAATAGCCCACCCCTGTAGAGGGTAAGTCATTTTTTAAAATATATATAACTTTTACTTTAATACATACCTAAAGAAAATGTACTTTTTACTCCATATATTTTCCCTGACACCCAAAAGTACATTTTGAATGTTTAGCAGGACAGGAAAATGGTCTAATTCACACACTTATCAAGAGAACATCCCTGGTCATCCCTACTGCCTCTGATCTGACGGACTCACTAAACACACATGCTTTGTTTGTTAAATCATGTCTGGTTTAGTTTATATAAAGGAATTTGAAATGTATACTTTTGATACTAAAGTATATTTTAAAAACTACAGTTACTTTTGATACTTAAGTATCAAATACTTTTAGATTTTTACTCAAGTAGTGTTTTACTGGTTGACTTTCACTGGAGTCATTTTCTATGAAAGTTTCTTTATACTTTTACTCAAGTATGAGTATCGAGTACTTTCTCCCCCCCCCCCCCACCACTGACAGTAGGCATGTCGAAGACACCAGGATGTGCAATATGCCTTTCATTGCCATTTTTTTAATGGGAAATAGAGACTTTGAACTGTTGATGAGTTAATAGAACCCTTTTTATTACAGTCCACATCATTAAGATCTAAACGAAAAGTTATTATAAATTAGATTAAAGCAACATCATTTTTATTATAAAGAAGTGTATTTTGTTACATGCACAGCATCTCTCAAAACCTTGATATAAAAAATAGTTTAATTTAGAAAAACAAAAATAAAATAAATCCTTCAGTACAGATAAAAAAACATTAAAAAGAACACAAGACAGAAGAAGTGTAACGTTTTAGAAACGTGGAAATCATTGACTAGAAAGAAGCCAGGGTCACACAAGGCTTGTATCCTACTACGTATCCATCCGTTCTTGAAGGCACATTCACTGCACACCACAACCTAAGATTGCTATTGGTCCTAACACACATGAACACGAGGTTTACTTGTACACGTTTGTGGCAATTTAGAATTACCTCGGCGTAATGATTACCTCGGCGTAATGATTGCCTCGGCGTAATGATTGCCGCGGCGTAATGATTGCCGCGGCGTAATGATTACCTCGGCGTAATGATTACCTCGGCGTAATGATTACCTCGGCGTAATGATTACCTCGGCGTAATGATTACCTCAGTCATTTCCCACATCATATCATGTGGGGCGGTAGGTAGCCGAGCGGTTAAGATCGTTCCAATCGCCAAGCCGACGAGGTGAAAGATCTGTCGATGTGCCCTTGAGCAAGTCACTTAAACCTAACTGCTCCTGTAAGTCACTCTGGATAAGAGCGTCTGCTAAATGACTCAAATAATGTAAATGTAAAGCTAAAATACAAAATTCAAGACTCACTGAAATCTCCACTTGCTCCATTTCCTCCCTTTATAAGAACAGGATCATACAGAGTCTTAGGACTGTTAGCTCTTATTTCCGATGAGAGAATGGATCGTCAAAACCACCGTCCTGCTGTTGACTCCGCTTCAGCTCAGAGAACAGACTCGTAGAACACAGCCTGTTCTGGAGCTGGTTCTGATTCTGCCAGTCCCCCTCAGAGCCAGGGACAGGCTCTCTGTGACCTGATCTACTACTACCAGTCTTCATAGTGGGGACAGACGGAGTTAAAGCTTTGGTCTGAGGCGGGACACTGGGGAAAGTCGAGGATTTGGCGCAAGACTGAACATTGACAAAGTCTTTGTAAACTGTCACGTCAGAGTTGTCAGTGGCGAGGTTATCGAAATCACCCAGGTCATCAGCTGAAGAAGATCCACGCAAAGGGAACCGTTTCACAGTTTCCATTTTTCTGCCTGGGTGAGAGGAAACTGCGAGGACGTGGCGGCCATCTTGGGACCCATTACTGGACAAACTCCAATCGCTTGATCCTCCTTCGTCTCTAACGGGAAGCTCCTCCTGGACCAGGAAGGGTTTAGCGTTACTACGGTGACACAGGAAGTTGTCATCGTCTGATCTCCCCGACTCCGCCCCCTGCAGGTACAGCTCCCTGCTGGTCTGGGTCCTCAGAGTAACGTTAGTAAAATCACCACGGTAACAGTCGAGGGAGGTTTTACCAATTTGATGAGAGGATTTGTGAGGAGGAAGTGAGAGGAAGAGTCCTGAAGAGACATGGGGTTTCCCAAGCATGTTTGCAGGGGCTCCGTTCTCCTTTCCATTGGTCAGGAGGTTCAGGTGGGTGGGTTTACTCACAGGCCTAGTATTCCAGGTGGTGTTGACTGCAGCTGAGGTGGTTTTGGAGTCAGGGTCAGAGTACGTCTTGGCCTTCAGGATCCTCCCCTCATCACCACTGGACATGGTGAACTCAGGGAAGTGGCTTGCTGGACATCGGGTTTTATTAGAAGGGGAACCTGAAGCGTTGCCTGGATGGTTGTCAGGAGCGGCCTCTGTCTTTGATGACGAGCCTGTTGATACAAGAAATCATTTGGAACAATCAAATCAGATTATTTTTTTATTTTTTTACATCAACAGTTGTCACAAACTCCCTAGAAGGACGATTCCATTTGACGATCCTGTACCCTATTTATTTTCATCTTATATTAAAATCAACACGGTCTTACCCGGTAAGCTGTGGCTCTTTCCCGTTTTCCTCTTGGTAGGGGTCTCCAACACTTTGGCCATGGCTGCCAGTTTACTCGCAGCGTGAATTATTTTCTTCTCAGCCCTGAAGGGGAAGGAAAGAAAAGGGAGGATACACTTAGCCTTACTATAAACCTTTAATCCCAAATCACCCCCCTGGACACTAGTAGAGATCTGAGAGGATTGGACAGGTGTATGCAGGTGTATGCAGCATACCCTGTGGCCCTCCCCCCGTCCTCTAGAAGTTCCTGTAGACAGGTGAGGTAGTAGCGTCTCATCTTCCTGGCTGTGTCCTGCCTCTCTCTCAGCACCTCGACACGGATCATCTCCGCTGCTCGCTCCTTACTCTCCTTGAGGTAGCGTAGCATGTCACCTGGTCAAATGAAACATCATGGTACATAAGGAGAGACCTGCAGCATGTCACCTGGTCAAATGAAACGTCACGGTACATAAGGAGAGACCTGCAGCATGTCACCTGGAGAATGAAACATCACGGTACATAAGGAGAGACCTGCAGCATGTCACCTGGAGAATGAAACATCACGGTACATAAGGAGAGACCTGCAGCATGTCACCTGGAGAATGAAACATCATGGTACATAAGGAGAGACCTGCAGCATGTCACCTGGAGAATGAAACATCACGGTACATAAGGAGAGACCTGTAGCATGTCACCTGGTCAAATGAAACATCATGGTACATAAGGAGAGACCTGCAGCATGTCACCTGGTCAAATGAAACATCATGGTACATAAGGAGAGACCTGCAGCATGTCACCTGGAGAATGAAACATCACGGTACATAAGGAGAGACCTGCAGCATGTCACCTGGAGAATGAAACATCATGGTACATAAGGAGAGACCTGCAGCATGTCACCTGGAGAATGAAACATCACGGTACATAAGGAGAGACCTGCAGCATGTCACCTGGAGAATGAAACATCACGGTACATAAGGAGAGACCTGCAGCATGTCACCTGGTCAAATGAAACATCATGGTACATAAGGAGAGACCTGCAGCATGTCACCTGGAGAATGAAACATCATGGTACATAAGGAGAGACCTGCAGCATGTCACCTGGTCAAATGAAACATCATGGTACATAAGGAGAGACCTGCAGCATGTCACCTGGAGAATGAAACATCATGGTACATAAGGAGAGACCTGCAGCATGTCACCTGGAGAATGAAACATCATGGTACATAAGGAGAGACCTGCAGCATGTCACCTGGAGAATGAAACATCACGGTACATAAGGAGAGACCTGCAGCATGTCACCTGGTCAAATGAAACATCATGGTACATAAGGAGAGACCTGCAGCATGTCACCTGGAGAATGAAACATCACGGTACATAAGGAGAGACCTGCAGCATGTCACCTGGTCAAATGAAACATCATGGTACATAAGGAGAGACCTGCAGCATGTCACCTGGTCAAATGAAACATCATGGTATATAAGGAGAGACCTGCAGCATGTCACCTGGAGAATGAAACATCACGGTACATAAGGAGAGACCTGCCGCATGTCACCTGGAGAATGAAACATCACGGTACATAAGGAGACCTCTAGCATGTCACCTGGAGAATGAAACATCATGGTACATAAGGAGAGACCTGCAGCATGTCACCTGGAGAATGAAACATCACGGTACATAAGGAGAGACCTGCAGCATGTCACCTGGAGAATGAAACATCACGGTACATAAGGAGAGACCTTTAGCATGTCACCTGGAGAATGAAACATCACGGTACATAAGGAGAGACCTGCAGCATGTCACCTGGATTATGAAACATCATGGTACATAAGGAGAGACCTGCAGCATGTCACCTGGAGAATGAAACATCACGGTACATAAGGAGAGACCTGTAGCATGTCACCTGGTCAAATGAAACATCATGGTACATAAGGAGAGACCTGCAGCATGTCACCTGGAGAATGAAACATCACGGTACATAAGGAGAGACCTGCAGCATGTCACCTGGAGAATGAAACATCACGGTACATAAGGAGAGACCTGCAGCATGTCACCTGGAGAATGAAACATCACGGTACATAAGGAGAGACCTGCAGCATGTCCGTCGTCTAAGACCATTCACACGTCAACTGGGGTGGGTTTCCTTACAGCCTTTTGTAGCTAAACTTTATTTCACTCACCTCTGATTTTCTCAACAGCCGTCATGTACTGCTCCCTCATCTCTTCAAGGCCAGCATGGAGACTCTGCTCTATGTCTGTACCCCTGCAGTGGACATTTATTCATTTAGAAATATTAATTTGGTTAACAGTGACTTCGCATCCGACTAGAGATATTCATTATGGATGAGTCAACAACAAAAATATATATATATTGTTTACGTACACAGAGGATTCTTTGGCTGCAGAGCTTTTCAATTCTTCAAGTTTCAGCAGGTTGTCCTTTTTCTCTTTCCGTAGGGCCACCTCGTGCTCATCTACAAATAGAGGGAGGGAGGTGGGCAGGGGGGGGGGGGGGGGGGGGGGGCAAGGAAGGACACGGAATTAGACTCAGGCAATCGATGATCAATTTATCACTTGATGCAATCCTTTTTGTGAACCTCAACACTAGAACCGCCAAAACGGTCAATTTGACAGTTTTCAATTTTGTAATTTCAATAACTTAATTTCAATAAAAACCTTGAACCCGTCCCTGGCTTTTTCTAAATATGTAGAATACCCCCGGGTCTCGACGAGTACAAATAGCCACCAATCTAATAAATACATTTTAAATACACAATCACATAGAAATCCATTTAAAATACACAATCACATAGAAATCCATTTAAAATACACAATCACATAGAAATCCATTTAAAATACACAATCACATAGAAATCCATTTAAAATACACAATCACATAGAAATCCATTTAAAATACACAATCACATAGAAATCCATTTAAAATACACAAATCACATAGAAATCCATTTAACATACACAATCACATAGAAATCCATTAATAGTTTGTTTAGAATAGGTCATAAAAAAACATTAAAACAATACAATTTATTTCAAAAGAACTGAATAGCATGTTTTGGTTGTATTCATCTGTACTTAATATCAGAGGCTATAGCTGCGCCATGCTAATGAAATTAACTTATTGATTTAGCAGTCATCACAGGCTTATATACCCCTGCCCTACCACACTAAAACACATATTTTACAGTAAGACTATAATGGAATATAACAGAAAGGATATTTTTCCCCCAAATGGCTTTTGCTGATTGTCGCTAGTAAAGACTCGGGTATTTTAACAATGAGATATTTGACAGAGACCATCCAAGCAATTTGTAGAGTTGTTTGGTAAATAAAATAGGTTTATTAGAAACTTTGGAATCGGCTCCTTCAGATAGGGTATACCAATCAGAACGTCTGGCCTGCGGGGACCTCTGATTGGTATACCAATCAGAACGTCTGGCCTGCGGGGACCTCTGATAGGGTATACCAATCAGAACGTCTGGCCTGCGGGGACCTCTGATAGGGTATACCAATCAGAACGTCTGGCCTGCGTGGACCTCTGATAGGGTATACCAATCAGAACGTCTGGCCTGCGTGGACCTCTGATAGGGTATACCAATCAGAACGTCTGGCCTGCGTGGACCTCTGATAGGGTATACCAATCAGAACGTCTGGCCTGCGGGGACCTCTGATAGGGTATACCAATCAGAACGTCTGGCCTGCGTGGACCTCTGATAGGGTATACCAATCAGAACGTCTGGCCTGCGTGGACCTCTGATAGGGTATACCAATCAGAACGTCTGGCCTGCGGGGACCTCTGATAGGGTATACCAATCAGAACGTCTGGCCTACGGGGACCTCTGATAGGGTATACCAATCAGAACGTCTGGCCTACGGGGACCTCTGTAGGACGATATGGAAGAAGTGGTATTTCCTTAGCGCCGTACCCATCTCTGTTCATCAGTCTCTTCATTCTCTATTTGATTAGATTGTCTCCCATCACACTAGTGTCAATTTAAATGTTGTCGTTAGACCACAACTAATATTATTATTAGTTTCAATATATTTTAGTGGGAGCATCTGTTGTCTTACAGCCCGAAAATACACCGTCTTATTTTAATAGTTACAGTCTACCCGCTTCTGGATCAAATCAATACATTTTCTGACTGATTGGAATACACATTTGGTTTCCAGAGGTTTCTTAGGCCCTATTTTAACATAATAAATGCATTTATTTAGCCAGTTATTATGGAATATCAATGGAAATATCAAAACCGTTCAGAATGACCGTCATGGCCATTCTAGTAGTTTACCCCCTAGCTCCTATCACCTGAACACGTCTAACCAATTCTTTCAGATCTGAATGATGCAAGCAATATGGTCATATTTCTCCTTTTCTCTTTGACAGGCGAAAGATTTTCCAAATAGTGTACACCTATCGAGTCTTGTTAGATCTCCAGACGACTCCCAAGTACCCAAGGCAGCGTTTCCCAAACTTGGTCCTGAGGCCCTTTAGGGGTGCACCTTTCGATTTTTACCCATAGCCCTACAGAGCTGATTCAAATAATCTTTATAATAAGTTGGTCATTTGAATCAGCGGTGTAGCGCTAGGGCAAAAACAAAAAATGTACACCCCTTTTAGTCCCCAAGTCCAGGATGAAGAACCACTGGACTAAGGAATAGGAGCCATGGATAGATTTGGGATTCAACAGGGAGTTTGTTACCTTTGAGGCACTGCATTGAGGCCTTGTGGTCCTTGACGGTCATCTGTAGCTGTCTGCAGGCCTTCTCTAGATGCCTCTGGAGGTCCCGACTCTTCTTCTGCAGCTCGGACACGGTCTCAGCACACTGCTTCCCACAACCACCCTCTTCCGTCTGAGCAGTGGAGCCTGAATAAGTGGAAAAACAACATATTAAAATCTGACTTTTCTTTTCCTTTTTCTCTCTCACTCAAATTGGGACTTCAATTCAGCATGGAATCATATACACACTGTACTGTAGGTTTCTGTGGATAACAGTGGGTTTCTGTGGATAACATTCTGTGAATAACAGTGGGTTTGTGTGGATAACAGTGGGTTTCTGTGGATAACATTCTGTGGATAACAGTGGGTTTCTGTGGATAACAGTGGGTTTCTGTGGATAACATTCTGTGGATAACAGTGGGTTTCTGCGGATAACAGTGGGTTTTTGTGGATAACATTCTGTGGATAACAGTGGGTTTCTGTGGATAACAGTGGGTTTCTGTGGATAACAGTGGATAACAGTGGGTTTCTGTGGATAACAGTGGGTTTCTGTGGATAACAGTGGATAACAGTGGGTTTCTGTGGATAACAGTGGATAACAGTGGGTTTCTGTGGATAACATTCTGTGGATAACAGTGGGTTTTTCTGTGGATAACAGTGGGTTTTTCTGTGGATAACAGTGGGTTTTTCTGTGGATAACAGTGGGTTTTTCTGTGGATAACAGTGGGTTTCTGTGGATAACAGTGGGTTTCTGTGGATAACAGTGGGTTTTTCTGTGGATAACAGTGGGTTTTTCTGTGGATAACAGTGGGTTTCTGTGGATAACAGTGGGTTTCTGTGGATAACAGTGTCTGCCACATTCCATTCACAGTACATCAGTGAATAGAAAAGACTTGAGAAGAAACATACTATGAATCTGGTTGAGTTCTTTCTCATGACGCTCCCGAGTTTCCTTCAGCACCCGGCCAAGCCTCTCCTCACTGATCTGGAGAACAACATGAAACGAGTATTAGTCAGACCAGGTCAGAGAGTCACCTCGAGATTAAACTATCAATGTTTTACACAATACAAAACCCCTGCTTCCATGTCACGGCTCTAAAGTCTAATGATACTAGTTATCACACTGTCGGTAGAATGTGAGAGAGAGAGAGAGAGAGAAGGAGAAAGAGAGAGACAGCCACCTTCTTCCACTCCTTCTTGGCCTGGGATACAGCTTTAAGGAGGAGGTCTTTACAGGTAGACATGAGGAGTTCCCTGATGCTCCCACTGGCTCTCCTCCTCCCCTCCACCTCTCCTCCGTTATCCTTGTGGGCTCCTACTCTGAGGAGCACAGACTGCACCTCCTTCAGCCCAGCCTTAAGCTCCTGGAGCACCTCCTCCCGTTCCTCCGCTCTGCCCTGCCTCCTCTCCTCCTTGCCCCTTCTATCCTCCTGCCTCTTCCAGTCCTCCTCTCGGTCCCTCAGAGCCTGCTGCAGCTCAGCTTCCTTCTGCAAAAGGAGCTCTTTCCTCTGGCGCTCCGCCTCCGCATTCGCCTCCTTCCGCACATCCTTCTGCGCCTGTTTCAGCTTCTCCTCCTGGAAGGCCTGCAGGGAGGAGATCTCCTGCTGTTTCTCTCTGTTCCAGGAGGCTCTGGCTGCAAGTAGCTCGGCTTTCAGCAGGGCAGCCTTCTCCTCCCTCTCATGGTCTAGCTGGCTTTGCAGATCATCCACCTGGCTCTGCAGATGTGCCACCTCCTCCACCTCGGTCTTCAGGTCCTCCTCCAGCTGCCTCCAACGCCGCACCTCCTCTTGGAGCTCCTCAACCCTCTGGTCTCCTCCTGCTCCTCCCTGCTCGTCCTCTTCCGAACTCCTCAGCCTCTCCTCTGCTTCTCTCAGGGCTAGGGACACCTGGCACAATCAGAGAGAAAGTAGAACTACAAGATGCTTTGGAGTGAAGCAGAAGAAGTGCTACGTTTTGTTACCATCTGACTACTGGGATTAAGTTAGTTAAAAGGACCATTTGACCGCTAATCTTTCAATTCGTCCATTGTTTAGATGTTAAATACTGTATAACTTAGCGACAAAGATGAGATGTATTTGATCCAGGGATGATGTTAAATACTGTATAACTTAGCAACGAAGAGAGACGTATTTTATCCAGGGTTGATGTTAAATACTGTATAACTTAGCAACGAAGAGAGACGTATTTTATCCAGGGTTGATGTTAAATACTGTATAACTTAGCAACGAAGAGAGACGTATTTTATCCAGGGTTGATGTTAAATACTGTATAACTTAGCGACAAAGATGAATAGTATCCCCAATATTAGCAACATTCAAACTGATTCAGACAAGAACACAGTAAAACACAGTGAAACAGTCAATTGTACCTGTTGTTGAACGTGTTGCTCCTGTACTTTCTCCCACTTCTCTCGTTCTCTCTGGAGCGCTGCCTTGTACTCCGGCAGGGAGGGGAGGTCCTGGAGCCAGCGGCTGTAGGCTCTGCTTACTGCTCCTTCAACCTGTAGGAGACAATCAGAGACACATTCACCAAGCGTCTTAGAGTAGAGGAGTGCTGATTTAGGATCAGTTTTGCCTTTTAGATCAGAATGAATAAGAAGACATGGACAGGAGGCATCTGATCCTAGATCAGGGGGTGTATTCACTAGGAACCAAAAAGGAAGCAAACTGGGAAGGACATACACACCATGAACAAAAGTATGTGGACACCTGCTCGTCGAACATTTAATTCCAAAATCGTGGGCATTGATATGGAGTTGGTCCCGCCGTTACTGTTATAACAGCATCCACTCTTTTGGGAAGGCTTTCCACTAGATGTGGGACTTGCTTCCATTCAGCCACATGAACATTAGTGAGGTTGGGCACCGATTTTGGACGATTAGGCCTGGCTCGCAGTCGGCGTTCCAATTCATCCCAAAGGTGTTCGATGGGGTTGAAGTCAGGGCTCTGTGCAGGCCAGTCAAGTTCTTCCACATCGATCGACAAACCATTTCTATATGGACCTCGCTTTGTGCACGGGGCCATTGTCATGCTGAAACAGGAAAGGGCCTTCTCCAAATTGTTGCCACAAAGTTGGAAGCACAGAATCGTCTAGAATGTCATTGTATGCTGTAGTGTTAAGATCTCTCTTCACTGAAACTAAGGGGCCCGAACCATGAAAAACAGCCCCCAACACTCTGCTTAAAATCATTAGCTATAAGTAGTCAGTTAACTAACTGGTCAGTCAAGTCATTTGGGAGGGATTTCATTGCCACCTTCTGGATCAGAAGTAATGTTGCCAACACCGGGCTTAAATTTATTAAGGAGCTATAAGGAATATGTCAACTCATCATTCTTCATTTTAGAGTAAGGCTGTAACATAACAAAATGGACGAAAAAGTCAAGGGGTCTGAAAACTTTCCCGAATGCACCGTTTTTACTGTGTAAGTCTATGGAAGGGAGTGAGAACCATGAGCCTCCTAGGTTTTGTATTGAAGTCAATGTACCCAGAGGAGGACGGAAGCTAGCTGTCCTCCTAGACCATTATTCCTCCTCCAACAAACTTTTCAGTTGGCACTACGCATTCAGGCAAGTAGCGCACTCCTGGCTTCCGCCAAACACAGATCTACCCGTCGGACTGCCAGATGAAGTGTGATTCGTCACTCCAGAGAACACGTTTCCACTGGTCCAGAGTCCAATGGTGACGAACAGTTCTTGTGTTGACGTTGCTTCCAGAGGCAGTTTAGAACTCAGTAGTGTGTGTTGCAAACCGAGGACATATCATTTTTACTCGCTGCGTGATTCAGCACTCGGAGATCTGGTTCTGTGAGCTACCGCACATCACGGCTGAGACGTTGTTGCTCCTAGACGTTTCCACTTCACAATAACAAGCACTTACAGTTGACCGGGGAAGCTCTAGCAGGGCAGATATTTGACAAACTGACTTATTAGAAAGGTGACGTCCTGTGACGGTGCCACGTTGAAAGTCACTGGGCTCTTCAATAAGGGCCATTCTACTTCCAATGTTTGTCTATGGAGATCGCATGGCTGTGTGCTCGATTTTACACATCTGTCAGCAACGGGTGTGGCTGAAATAGCCGAATCCATTAATTTGAAGGGGTGTCCACATACTTTTGTATCTATAGTGTACCTGAATGTGTTCGAAGGAAACTTGTTTTCAGTTTGGAGTTAACGGTTTCCATAGCAAAAGGTTTTGGGCTAATGATTACGCTGCAGAACTACTTTCCTGAGACGCTCTATGAATATGGAGCCAACTCTGTTATAGTCAGTTAGGGCCAATGTCCCTCCCTCCCCCCTGTCCCGACCTGGGCTCCAATGTTACAGAGTAGATCCCTCCCCTCTGTCCTGACCTGGGCTCCAATGTTACAGAGTAGATCCCTCCCCTCTGTCCTGACCTGGGCTCCAATGTTACAGAGTAGATCCCTCCCCTCTGTCCCGACCTGGGCTCCCATGTTACAGAGTAGATCCCTCCCCTCTGTCCCGACCTGGGCTCCCATGTTACAGAGTAGATCCCTCCCCTCTGTCCCGACCTGGGCTCCCATGTTACAGAGTAGATCCCTCCCCTCTGTCCCGACCTAGTCTCCCATGTTACAGAGTAGATCCCTCCCTCCCTGTCCCGACCTAGTCTCCCATGTTACAGAGTAGATCCCTCCCCTCTGTCCCGACCTGGGCTCCCATGTTACAGAGTAGATCCCTCCCTCCCTGTCCCGACCTAGTCTCCCATGTTACAGAGTAGATCCCTCCCCTCTGTCCCGACCTGGGCTCCCATGTTACAGAGTAGATCCCTCCCTCCCTGTCCCGACCTAGTCTCCCATGTTACAGAGTAGATCCCTCCCCTCTGTCCCGACCTAGTCTCCCATGTTACAGAGTAGATCCCTCCCTCCCTGTCCCGACCTAGTCTCCCATGTTACAGAGTAGATCCCTCCCCTCTGTCCCGACCTGGGCTCCCATGTTACAGAGTAGATCCCTCCCCTCTGTCCCGACCTAGTCTCCCATGTTACAGAGTAGATCCCTCCCTCCCTGTCCCGACCTAGTCTCCCATGTTACAGAGTAGATCCCTCCCCTCTGTCCCGACCTAGTCTCCCATGTTACAGAGTAGATCCCTCCCCTCTGTCCCGACCTGGTCTCCCATGTTACAGAGTAGATCCCTCCCCTCTGTCCCGACCTAGTCTCCCATGTTACAGAGTAGATCCCTCCCCTCTGTCCCAGGCTCCAACCAGGGATCACTCTACAACACCTCATACTCAAGAAGCACCATCAATACTACTGACCCAGAAAAGTCACGGCAGAGGCATTTGATTTCACATTAACACACCTCACAAGTGGATAGGTCTCGCATGCAAAAACATGGCGATGTGATCACCTGTATAACTAAAAGATGAAAACATAGGATTCAGAAGACTTGAATGGTCCCTCCCCCTGACCTGTTTGGACATGTCCTCCAAGTGTTTCTCCTGTAGTTCTTTCTGGACTCGTTTCCCAGCATCCTCCACTGCTCTGCGTCGTGCCGTGTCTGCCTCTCGCTGCAGCTGGAGCCTCTGTTCCCGGAGCCTGTGTAGTAGTAATGGTTATTGGTTGTTCACAGTCATATACATCCTATGCTTCTCATTGGAGCCAAGGGCTTAAGTCAAGCAAGTCAATCAATCATACTGATTTGTACACAATTTACAACCATAGATTATCATGAAGAAAATAAATCCTACAAAAAAAAAAATCACAATCATTTCAACAGAATAGAATGTAAAATACCTGGTGTCCAGCTCCTCAATAGTGCAGCCTGGAGCAGCCTTGGCCCTCTCAGGGCTGGGTGTCTGACAGGCCTTCTCCTCCTCAGTTAGGTCCGTCTGAGACTCCTGGGTATCTGTGGCTCTCGGTCCTCTGGCGTCTGCTACGGCTGCCTCCAGCCTCCGAGTCCAGGACCTGTCCATCTTCACAGGGGGGAGGGGGGGGGGGGGGGGGGGACCATAGAGATATATTATCCAGGATGTGATCGGAACAATGAGTATGTTTACATGAACACTAATAATTAGACATAAAACTGATTACGGCAGAAGGCAGAGTATGCCATTACTCATGTAAACAGCATACAAAGCTTATCTGCGTAAAATCATAAAATTGGAAGAAAACATACACGGATTAAAAAGACCTGGTTTTCTAAGTAATCTTTCAAATTCTTAGGACACGTAAACAGCTTAGTAGGTGTTGGAGCGGGTTATTTCATCTGCGCATGTGCTAGCATCAGCAGCGCAAGCCTCCCGTTTACGTGCGAGTGAAGTGAGTTTGGGGGGGGAAAAGAAAGAAATAGAGAAATTCACATACAAAACTTTATACGTACGAACTCAAGACTCAAATCCCGCTTCCCCCCAAAAATAACACGGTCGCTTTGCTAGAACGGTTATTTAGATCGCCGATTTTCTACATTTATCTATGGGTCCCATAAAGTAGCTTGTACATTGTCGTATGCACAGGATACAGCCAAAGACAGTACAGTATGAAGATGGGCAGAGTGGCTTCACTCTTGGTTTCATCAGACGAGAGAATCTTGTTTCTCATGGTCTAAGAGTCTTTATGTGCCTTTTGGCAAACTCCAAGCGGGCCGTCATGTGCCTTTTACTGAGGAGTGGCTTCAGTCTGGCCACTCTACCATAAAGGTCTGATTGGTGGAGTGCTGCAGAGATGGTTGTCCTTCTGGAAGCTTCTCCCATCTCCACATGGGGAACTCTAGAGCTCTGTCAGAGAGACCATCAGGTTCTTGGTCACCTCCCTGACCAAGGCCCTTCTCCCCCGATTGCTCAGTTTGGCCGGGCGGTCAGCTCTAGGAAGAGTCTTGGTGATTCCAAACTTCTCCCATTTAAGAATGATGGAGGCCACTGTGTTCTTGGGGATCTTCAATACTGCACAAATGTTTTTGGTACCCTTCCCCAGATCTGTGCCTCGGCACAATCCTGTCTCGGAGCTCTATGGACAATTCCTTCGATCTCATAGCTTGGTTTTTGCTCTGACATGCACTGTCAACTGTGGGACCTTATATAGACATGTGTGTGCCTTTCAAAATCATGTCCAATCAATTGAATTTACTACAGGTGGACTCCAATCAAGTTGTAGAAACATCTCAAGGATGATCAATGGAAACAGGATGTAACTGAACTCAATTTCAAGTCTCATAGCAAAGGATCTGAAAACGTATGTAAATAAAAGGTTATGTTTTTTATTTTTAATACATTTGCAAAAATTTCTAAAAACCTGTTTTCGCTTTGTCACGGGGTAATATGTGTACATTAAATGAGGATTTGTATTTTATCCAATTTAGAATAAAGCTGTAACGTAACAAAATGTGGAAAAAGTCAAGGGGTCTGAATACTTTGCGAAAGCATTGTGTGTGTGTGCACACACCCAGAACAAAAATATAAACAATATGTAAAGGTGTTGGTCCCATGTTTCATGAGCTGAAATAAAAGATCCCAGAAATGTTCTATACACACAAAACGCTTATTTCCCTCCAATGTTTATGCACAAATTTGTTTACATCCCTGTTAGTGAACATTTCTCCTTTGTCAAGATAATCCATCCACCTGACAGGTGTGGCATATCAGGAAAGCTGATTAAACAGCATGATCAATTATACAGGTGCACCTTGTGCTGGGGACAATAAAAGGTCACTCTAAAATGTGCAGTTTTGTCACACAACACAATGTCTCAAGTTGAGGGAGCGGGCAATTGACCTTCTGACTGCAGGAATGTAAACCAGAGCGGTTGCCAGATAATTGAATGCTAATTTCTCTACCATAAGCCACCTCCAATGTCATTTTAGAGAATTTGGTAGTACATCCAACTGGCCACACAACCGCAGGACACGTGTATCCACGCCAGCCTAGGACCTCTACACCCGGGATCGTCTGAAACCAGCAACACGGACAGCTAATGAAACTAAGGAGTATTTCTGTCTGTAATAAAGACTTTTTGTGGGGAGGGGGGACTCATTCTGATTGGCTGGGCCTGGCTCCGCAGTGGGTTGGCCTATGCCCTCCCAGGCCCAACCATGGCTGAGCCCCTGCCCAGTCATGTGAAATCCATAGATTAGGGCTTATTCATTTGTTTCAATTGACTGATTTCCTTATATGAACTGTAACTCAGTAAAATCGTTGAAATTGTTATATGTTGTGTTTATATTTTTGTTCAGTATATATACACACACTTCACAACACTGTTGTGGAGAGCTCGCAAGTAAGCATTTCATTGTATCTTTTACACCCCGCTGTGTCAGCGTTTTCAAACCCAGAGGTGCTACATCACGATACTTCCGGGAACGGGTTGCGAAGCAAACTCGACAGACAAGACCGAGGTTTAGGGTTTGGCAAGTCAACGGGAGAAGTCAAATATTATTCCTTAGGTTGTACAGATTAAAGGCACGCCCTATAGATTAAAGGCACGCCCTATAGATTAAAGCAACACCCAACAGATTAAAGCAACACCCTACAGATTAAAGGCACGCCCTATAGATTAAAGGCACGCCCTACAGATTAAAGGCACGTCCTACAGATTAAAGCAACGCCCTACAGATTAAAGGCACGCCCTACAGATTAAAGGCACGCCCTACAGATTAAAGGCACGCCCTACAGATTAAAGGCACGCCCTACAGATTAAAGTCACGCCCTACAGATTAAAGGCACGTCCTACAGATTAAAGGCACGCCCTACAGATTAAAGGCACGCCCTACAGATTAAAGCAACGCCCTACAGATTAAAGGCACGCCCTACAGATTAAAGGCACGCCCTATAGATTAAAGGCACGCCCTATAGATTAAAGGCACGCCCTACAGATTAAAGGCACGCCCTACAGATTAAAGGCACGCCCTACAGATTAAAGGCACGCCCTACAGATTAAAGGCACGCCCTACAGATTAAAGGCACGCCCTATAGATTAAAGGCACGCCCTACAGATTAAAGGCACGCCCTATAGATTAAAGGCACACCCTATAGATTAAAGGCACGCCCTATAGATTAAAGGCACGCCCTACAGATTAAAGGCACGCCCTACAGATTAAAGGCACGCCCTACAGATTAAAGGCACGTCCTACAGATTAAAGGCACGCCCTACAGATTAAAGCAACGCCCTACAGATTAAAGGCACGTCCTACAGATTAAAGGCACACCCTACAGATTGGAGTCAATGTCTAAGTAGCTGAACCTGTTATTACTACAACTTTGTGAAAGTGACAAGTTGACACGTTTTCGCGACACGACCGCTAGACCAGATGACGTGTTTCTGCACATGAGTTTAGCTAGCTAACGTCGCCTAGAAAAGGTGATTGGGGATTTATATTGGAGAAGCAGTTTCTGCCCATCTTCATACTGTACCGTCTTTGGCTGTATCTTGTGCATACGACAAATAAACTTTGATTACATTTTTTTGTCCATGGGGTGGCAGTACTGATCCGTTCATAAAGCAAGACGAGCTCACAGATGGAACACAAGACAACTCCTACCTCCTCCTTCTCCTCCCTCCAGGTAGCCTTGGCCTTGGTCAGCTGGGTTTGGACCTCTTGTCTGAGCTCCTTGTCCTTCTCTTCAGACCACAGGGCTCTGAGCTTGGTGACATTCTCCTGATGCTGGCTCTCCAGGTCTGACCTCAGCTTCTCCAGAGCAGCTCTGTTCTCCTCTAGAGTTTCCAGCTGAGAAAAGGATACAAATCATCAAAATTACATTTTTCAATTAATTATTCGTTTGAGGTGGGAACTTTTCACAGACATCAGAAAACAGCCCTTATTTCCCTTCTAAAAATGGGTAAAGAGCCTCCGGGAACGCCCCAGCCGCGGGGCCCCCTGCGAACGTCCCAGCCGCGGGGCACCTCCGGGAACGCCCCAGCCGCGGGGCACCTCCGGGAACGCCCCAGCCGCGGGGCACCTCCGGGAACGCCCCAGCCGCGGGGCACCTCCGGGAACGCCCCAGCCGCGGGGCACCTCCGGGAACGCCCCAGCCGCGGGGCACCTCCGGGAACGTTCCATCTTCGGACAATGTCTGTCATTAACTACATATTGACGCTGTTAAGCAGCAGCCCGTTGCAGTCTATTATTTGGATGCAGTCAGAGAAGGCCTTCGACTGTGTGGAGTGGGACTATCTATTCGTAGTTTTGAAGCGGTTTTCTCTCCTGGAGACTTCTTATCTGTTGTCTTATATAGAAAATAATTATAAAAATAATCCTTCGCAATAAATAAAAAGCCATTCTCTGCACCAGGGTTCCGAGCCCGTTTCCAGACCTGTTTGTGCTCTATAGCTAAATCCACATGACAACACAAACAGATCTGGGACCAGGCTATTGTTCATATAGCATCTTCATAAAATGTGTGTGTGTGTGTGTGTGTGTGTGTGTGTGTGTGTGTGTGTGTGTGTGTGTGTACTAGACTATATACCTCATTCTCCCTCTTCATCTTCTGCTCCTCCTCCATTCTTCCCTGCAGGTTTTCCTCCAGCCTGTCTTTGTCCTTGCATAGTGAGATGTAACACTCCTGTACTGCCACCATCTCTCCATTCACCTCACACAGCTTGGCTCTAACCAGAGAAGAAAGGATTGTCATTGTAGACGAGGTTATACAGGAGACCTCTTAAAAAAACGGTTCCTGACTGAGATGGCAGAGTATGGTTTATATGCTGCCTAGCAGATACTTTTACTCAAAGCGACTTACATGCAGGCGGCAGGTAGCGACTTACAGGCGGCAAGTAGCCTAGTGATTAAGAGCAAAAAGGTCGCTGGTGTTCGAATCTCCAAGCTGACTAGATCAGAAATCTCTCGATGTGCCCTTGAGCGAGGCACTTAACCTCAATTGCTCCTGTAAGTCGTATGCGATCACTGCGGGAATTGACCCCAGCGCCAAGCCGTTGTGAAGCCACACACAGGAGCCCTTACTGTAGCTGTTGTATCTGCAGCTGGTGGTCTGCCGTGATGTCATCTATCTGAGCTGTGTGTTCCAGGGTGAGTTCTGAACGAACACGGTTCACTACGTCGTCTCTGAACTGCTGCTGGGTCCGCTCATACCTGGACAACACACACACACACACACACACACACACACACACACACACACACACACACACACACACACACACACACACACACACACACACACACACACACACACAGACAGAGCAGTCATCCAATGAGTCATTACACACCTGCACAGTCGCTCATTTTCCCATATGATGACTAGTATACATTAGGAAACTATTCTCTGTGTTATACAGCACACCAGCTATATATAGATACAACTATTCTGTGTGTTATACAGCACACCAGCTATATATAGATACAACTATTCTGTGTGTTATACAGCACACCAGCTATATATAGATACAACTATTCTGTGTGTTATACAGCACAGCAGCTATATATAGATACAACTATTCTGTGTGTTATACAGTACTCCAGCTATATATAGATACAACTATTCTCTGTGTTAAACAGCACACCAGCTATATATATATATACAACTATTCTCTGTGTTATACAGCACACCAGCTATATATAGATACAACTATTCTCTCTCTAGGGATGCCAGGACACAGACCTACACATATCTGCCAACCAAAACACCCCAGACTAACCTCTGAGCAGCCTCCTGCTTCTCCTGGTCCAGCTCTTGGATCATCTCTCTCATCTTGGTACACAGCTCAGAGTTGGCCCCCTTCACTTTCTCCTCCCTCTGCTTCAGCTCCACGTTCTTCATCTCCAGCGTCTGGCAAGGGAGACAGACAACTATGAGAATGTAACACAGAGGTGTGTGCTGGAAAAAGCATGTTGATAAATCATAATATTAACGCCATTTAGGATACACTTTTATCCAAAGCAACTCAAATGGAATCATACTTTTTTTTTTTATACATATGGCTGGTCCCGGGAATCGAACCCACTAAATCAAATCAAATTTTATTGGTCACATACACATGGTTAGCAGATGTTAATGCGAGTGTAGCGAAATGCTTGCGCTTCTAGTTCCGACCGTGCAGTAATATCTAACTACTACCTCATACACACAAGTGTAAAGGAATGAATAAGAATATGTACATATAAATATATGGATGAGCGATGGCCGAACGGCATAGGCAAGATGCAGTAGATGGTATAGAGTACAGTATATACATATGAGATGAGTAATGCAGGGTATGTAAATATTATATAAAAGTGGCATTGTTTAAAGTGACAAGTGATACATTTATTACATCCAATGTTTTGTATCCTGTCGTTGCAAAAGCACCGTGCTCTACCAACTGAGTTGTCATGTATTGGGACTTCAGTTCAAACAGAGATACCATCTTCACACTAACGTGTCAAACCAGAACTACACTTTCTGGGCTTGTCACAGATTGGTTGAGCTCAGCTTGGCGCAGCTTAATAGTGTGAAAAGTCTTCTAGAATCTTTTATCAAATGAGGAATAACCTCGAGGCGTTCTTGCAGGCGCTGCCTGTCCTCCTGCAGCCTGGACAGCTCTTTCTGGGAAGCTACATCTGGATGTGTGTCCATTGGTCTGGTTTCTGCTGTGTTGCTGGTCTGTAGCTGGTCTAGCTTGGTCTGTAGCTGGTCTAGCTTGGTCTGTAGCTGGTCCACCTGCAGGGATGGGATTCGGACAACAAAGAAAATAGGAACTTTGACTATGTGAGTTTTAATTATACACTCGAGGATGAAGCAGAAGAGGGAAATTATTTTTTATTTCACGTCGATTTATCCAGGAAAGAGCCTTGAGTTTAGAAAAACGTCTTTTGCAAGGGCGACCTGAAATAAAATCCCCTCACTAACCCGTCCCTGTGAGTCCCGTAGCTGGTCCTGTAGCTGACCGATCCTTTGCCTCTTCCCCTTCAGACTGGCCAGACAGCGCTGTAACTCTGCCCGGAGCTCCTTCACAGCCCCGTCCTCCTTCTCTCTGGGCAGCTTTGAGTTGGGCTCAGACATTTCCACCAGAGGAGTGCTACGGGACAGAAGGAAAACATTATACGTGAAATTATACACGTGCCACGTAGCAGACGCTTTTAATCCAAATCAATTTACAGACAGTGCAGACGTTTGTATTATGTTTGTGGTCCTGGCGGGATTTGAACCAACAACCCTGGCGTTACAAGCACCATACTCTACCAACTGAGCCATTCAGGACCACTAACAATACACCTGAAAAAAATCTGTTAATAGATAAGACTGGCAGTCTGGAGCTTAAAACACTGAACAGGGCCGGGGCCTCAATTCCTTTTCAATTCAGGAAAATAAACTGACATTTTAACTTCTCATTTAGTGACTTCCTGAACTTAACTTCCTGAATTTGACTGAAATGAAATGGAATTGACCTCAACCGTGAAACTGAAACAAAAATAGATACAATGAAGTTCATGTCTAAGGGTACAACAGTCAATTGTTACATTGCGTACCTGTGAATTTGTCCGTTCTTACAGTGAGTCTTCTTGATCCCCAGGTCTACATAGGAGTCAGACAGCTGGTTCTCCCAGACATCTCCCCTGGTCACCTCAACAGAGAGGACTCCATGTTTCACAGCAGACTCATACAGACAGATCTGCTCCTTCAGCTCAGACAACTCCTCCTGAGGTGGAGAAAAAAAGGGGACATAACGTATTATAACTGCTATAATAAGGCATTATAAAGCCTTATATATAAACAGGTATTAAATAGTGATTTTCCCCGTCAGCTCCGGTAGAAACCAAGAGGTGAGAGACGTGTTATAACCACTAAAGTAGGCATTATAAAGTCTCATGAATGCTTATAACAGGTATTAAAGGTTGATCTGCTGTAGAAACCAAAGAGAGCGGTTTTACATGATACGTTTACATTATTTAGTTACATTTAACTCAACAAGTGAAATAGAAACAAGTGTTTGCGTGACACACATTGTTTTTAAATATTCTACATTTCTGGATACAAACCACAGGAATACCTGCAAGGCTTTGTTCATGTTGTCACTCATGGTCTTGGCTGACTGAGTCTGTTGTAGTTTCATTTGCAGCTGGCCCATCTCCTGGACTGAACCTGAACGACAAACAGGTGATGGACAGAGGGGGCTTTGACAAACAGGTGATGGACAGAGGGGGCTTTGACAAACAGGTGATGGACAGAGGGGGCTTTGACAAACAGGTGATGGACAGAGAGGGCTTTGACAAACAGGTGATGGACAGAGGGGGCTTTGACAAACAGGTGATGGACAGAGGGGGCTTTGACAAACAGGTGATGGACAGAGGGGGCTTTGACAAACAGGTGATGGACAGAGGGGGCTTTGACAAACAGGTGATGGACAGAGAAGGCTTTGAAAAACAGGTGATGGACAGAGGGGGCTTTGACAAACAGGTGATGGACAGAGGGGGCTTTGACAAACAGGTGATGGACAGAGGGGGCTTTGACAAACAGGTGATGGACAGAGGGGGCTTTGACAAACAGGTGATGGACAGAGGGGGCTTTGACAAACAGGTGATGGACAGAGGGGGCTTTAACAAACAGGTGATGGACAGAGGGGGCTTTGACAAATAGGTGATGGATATCAACAAGCATTTCGCAAGGTGGTGACACAGACGGACACAGACCGGACACACACGGACACACACCAGTCTGTAGCAGTTTGGCACACTGCTGTTGGCTCTCCTGTAGGCGCTGTGTGAGAGTGTTGATGATTCCTGCTCTCTCTACCTGCTCCTCCTCTCTCCGTCTCTCCTGCTGCCTCACCTGGTCACGCAGACCCTGAATCACCTCCGCCTGGATGATACCACAGCCACTGAAGTGGTTAGTCTGGGATTCACTGACAGCAATGTGACAACTCTTAGGTTCACAGTCTATCGTGACCAGAGATTACCCAGGACCAACACAGCAAATTTCACCACGGATTCATTTAAAGCCTTCGGTTATAATACATTCATTACATTGTCATAAGCATGTATGAACCTCTTACAATGTCTCATTGGCTCAAGATAATCAAAATAACCAAGATAATCAAAATAACCAAGATAATCAAAATAACCAAGATAATCAAATGTGATACCAAAGAACAAACGCTAAGTGATCATGTTTACTGGTTAATATGAGGTCAACGTCAATTCCACTGGGTCCTGACCTGTTCTACCAGGGCCTGATTGCAGGTGTCCAGTCTCTGCTGTAACACCAACAGCTTGGCGTCGTGCTGCTCTCTGACCACTGTAAGGTCTCTGTCGTGTTGCTCTCGGAGTCTAGACAGACTGTCTGACCGACACAGTTCTGTCATCTGTTGCTGCATGCTGTCCACCGCCGCCTCCGCCACACGCTGCTTCTTGGTGTTCTAGAGGGACACACACACACACACACTTATTCTCACCTCCTCTCCCAGTGTGCACTGCACACTCCCCATCGTTGCTCTACAAGCGTTGGCGAAAGCTTGAGTCGAGGTAGGTTCCCAACATTGTTAAATCCATGAAAAGGAGCACATTTTGGGAGAAGGGTAGAGAATTGGGGGGGGCAACCATAGTGTCTATAACAGGGCTCTCCAACCCTGTTCCTGGAGAGCTACCCTCCTGTAGGTTCGGAGTCAAAACCTACAGGAGGGTGTCTCTACTGTAAGTGGCTCTGGATAAGAGAGTCTGCTAAATGACTCACTACTGTTAGTGGCTCTGGATAAGAGAGTCTGCTAAATGACTCACTACTGTTAGTGGCTCTGGATAAGAGAGTCTGCTAAATGACTCACTACCGTTAGTGGCTCTGGATAAGAGTCTGCTAAATGACTCACTACTGTTAGTGGCTCTGGATAAGAGAGTCTGCTAAATGATTCACTACTGTTAGTGGCTCTGGATAAGAGAGTCTGCTAAATGACTCACTACTGTTAGTGGCTCTGGAGAAGAGAGTCTGCTAAATGACTCACTACTGTTAGTGGCTCTGGATAAGAGAGTCTGCTAAATGACTAAAATACGGTAGGCCGACTCATTAGCATTAGTGGTGTTTAGGCTGTGTGTGGAGGCCTGTAGATGCTAAATGTGTTTGTTAATTAACGGTCAATTACCGTGAGACCAGGACAATAACCGGCTGACAAAATGTCATGACAGCCACAGCCCTAATCCAACGGACTAGAATTTGAATACAGGTCCCCCATCAGGTGCAGGGTGTTCTACAACCCAGGTGTAATCCAACCCAAAAATACACGATCGTCATGGTAACATCAACAGACATAAACCGTACCTCATGATCTCGGTCGGTAAGAGCCTGAACCTGCAGTTCCAGAGACGTAACGCTAGTCTGCAGCAGCACCTCTCTCTCCTTGGCCTCCTCCATCACTCTGCAGGACTCCTTCAGACTCACCGCCAGACCCTCCTTCTCATCTGGGAGGAGAGGGGGAAAACAGGAGAGAGAAACATCTAGGTGTAACAGAGCGCATTCAGTTCTGCCATGAGACGACCTAGAGGTCACGACCTTCCGCACCAAAACACACCGCTCAAAGCCAACCCCATCTTAGCCAACAGAGCAAGAGACTAGTCCGTCACTCCGTTGAGCGTCAGTCGTCTTTTTAGGTTTCAGATCTAAGGGAAACATGTTACGGGTGAGTTTTCACTTCCACTTCACATGCTCGTGACAGTTCATGAAGTGGGTCAGTAGACTGAGCTAGCTAGCTAGCATGCTAGCATGTGGTTTCAGTGTCCACACACCTCTCACGATGGCAAACTGATGCTCCAGGTATCTCATATTGCGTCTTGAATCCTCCAGTTTCTGCTCCAGGTCTTCGATCTGTCTCAGCTGGGCCTTGTTGAGGATCTGAAGCTGGGCTAGCTGCTGAGTGTCTGCAGTACCTGGGACACACGTAACAACAATTAAAATGTATCTCCTATCTTATCAATAAACAACAACAACAGAACCGGTCAAATTTTCCATATATCCAAGTAAAATATCAGAAACAACAACAAAAATTTTAAATAAAATGTAAATAATTCATGTAATTCTTTGGCCAACTGTCAAAAGATCATGAACATCCAACAAAGACGATGTGAAAAGACTTACTCTGTGCCGAGTCCAGGAAGTCTCTCTGCAGCTGGTCATAGTGGTCGTCGAGGTGCTGGTGGGGGACCTCCGAGTTGAACATCTTGGGCTGAACGGCAGGCTGGTAGGGGTTGTAGTTGGCCTTATAATGGTCTCCTGAGCCCCCGCTGTCAAACTTCTACAGGAAGACAACATAACAACAGTGAGAGAATAAATCAGTTTGATCGGCCCGGAGACTAACGGATTTCAATGCATTAATACTGGTAACACGATTCTCATTTTGTTAAATGACACATTTCATACAGTCACATTACTGTCCTTAAAAACGTTTTATTTTTTAATTTAAAAAAAATCGACTCATCAAATCAAATCAAATATGACCTCACTCACTTGGACATGTTTCCTGGTGCTGTTCTGATCCCCACCAGCGTAGTGCTGCTCGTCCCCACGGCCCCCCACTACTCTCTGGTACTCCACCCCAGGGAGAACAGCTCCACGTGGGTACAGCTCATCGCCATACCCCCCTTCCTCCGTGGAGAAATCAGGGCCGGCTGCTGCAGACTGCTCAGTACCCACGCTGGTGTATGTGTATCCCTCACCATACTGCTGCTCCTCCTGTTTGGAGAGGACATGAAGGTGTTTTTTTAACCACGCGTGACTTCAGTTGCAACTGAAATATCCTAAAGGGCTGCATTTGAAGAGAATAGACATGTCTCTGGCTCATAACTAAAAACCTTGGGGCTGGTTTCCCAGACACAGATAAACCTAAGAAGCATTTCCAATGGAGATGAAGATCCTTCCAACATCCTTTTAGTTCAGGACTCGTCTTGATGATTTATTAGGGCATTTCAAGTTAAAAACATGACGTACATGCTGGTACTCAGTCAGTCCTTGCTGGTTCCAGGCCTGGGGGTGGCCCTGTTGGGGGACACTGGCATGGTTGGCATGGCCGTTGAGCTGCCCAACCACAGCAGCCTCCTCGTAGGGGTACTCTTCATGGTAGGAGCCGTGGTCATAGTCCTTCTCATAGTTCTGCAAAGGACAAGGACAATATAATATTTCCCTTATAAAATATGTTGGAAATAACACGTCCCTAAATATTACACTCATCACAAGACCTGGATATGAACCCAGATCACACATTCAACACTGACAAGGAAGGTATTGTTGTTGAAACGCTTACTTCTTCATGTGAGGCAGGTGTTTGGTGATCGGACCATTCAGTTTGTTGGTGATTCCACGTCGGCTGTTGTGATCTGAGAAATCAATACAACAAAAATAAGTCCTACTAAAAAGGTGTATGGAATGATCATCGATACAAACATACAACTCATCTGATTGAACTATTTATTGTTTGAGAAAAACAGAAAATTTGGATTACTTTGTTAAAAAATAATGTCCATGAATGTACAAATGGAAATGTGTGTTCTGCATTATCCCATGATGGCTATTAGCCTAAATGTACCAACATTCAACCGTGTGTATTGTGCCACCGGCTGGGCAACGCCACAGGCTGGCCTAGCGGGCAACGCCACAGGCTGGTGCACATATACTACCCCATCTGTGTGAGTACAAATCCATACTCCACCTCTGCTGCTCCTGCTCCTACGACTATTCCCCCTCTGCTGCCGCAACTACTATTTCCCTCTGCTGCTTCAACTACTATTCTCCCTCTGCTGCTGCAACTACTATTCCCCCTCTGCTGCCGCAACTACTATTCCCCCTCTGCTGCCGCAACTACTATTCTCCCTCTGCTGCCGCAACTACTATTCTCCCTCTGCTGCCGCAACTACTATTCTCCCTCTGCTGCTGCTGCCGCAACTACTATTCTCCCTCTGCTGCTGCTGCCGCAACTACTATTCTCCCTCTGCTGCCGCAACTACTATTCTCCCTCTGCTGCCGCAACTACTATTCTCCCTCTGCTGCCGCAACTACTATTCTCCCTCTGCTGCCGCAACTACTATTCTCCCTCTGCTGCCGCAACTACTATTCTCCCTCTGCTGCCGCAACTACTATTCTCCCTCTGCTGCCGCAACTACTATTCTCCCTCTGCTGCTGCTGCCGCAACTACTATTCTCCCTCTGCTGCCGCAACTACTATTCCCCCTCTGCTGCCGCAACTACTATTCCCCCTCTGCTGCCGCAACTACTATTCTCCCTCTGCTGCCGCAACTACTATTCTCCCTCTGCTGCCGCAACTACTATTCCCCCTCTGCTGCTGCCGCAACTACTATTCTCCCTCTGCTGCCGCAACTACTATTCTCCCTCTGCTGCCGCAACTACTATTCTCCCTCTGCTGCCGCAACTACTATTCTCCCTCTGCTGCCGCAACTACTATTCTCCCTCTGCTGCCGCAACTACTATTCTCCCTCTGCTGCCGCAACTACTATTCTCCCTCTGCTGCCGCAACTACTATTCTCCCTCTGCTGCCGCAACTACTATTCCCCCTCTGCTGCCGCAACTACTATTCTCCCTCTGCTGCTGCAACTACTATTCTCCCTCTGCTGCTGCTGCCGCAACTACTATTCTCCCTCTGCTGCTGCAACTACTATTCTCCCTCTGCTGCTGCTGCCGCAACTACTATTCTCCCTCTGCTGCCGCAACTACTATTCTCCCTCTGCTGCTGCTGCCGCAACTACTATTCTCCCTCTGCTGCTACTTCTCTCCCTCTCTATTTCATCTCTGTCTCAAAAGTAAATAACCTTACCTGTTCCGTGTGTCTGGGTTGCTGCAGGCAGAGCAGTCCAGCTCAGGAGAGGAGGAGTCTCTGCTGTCCTCCAGCATGTCATCAGGCAGGTCAGTGAGCAGCTTGTGGAGCTAGAGAAGAAGAAATAACACGTCATCAGGAAGGTCAGTCGGCAGCTTGTGGAGCTAGAGAAAAAGAAACAACACGTCATCAGGCAGGTCAGTCGGGAGCTTGTGGCGCTAGAGAAGAAGAAACAACACGTCATCAGGCAGGTCAGTCGGCAGCTTGTGGAGCTAGAGAAGAAGAAACAACACGTCATCAGGCAGATCAGTCGGCAGCTTGTGGAGCTAGAGAAAAAGAAACAACACGTCATCAGGCAGGTCAGTCGGGAGCTTGTGGCGCTAGAGAAGAAGAAACAACACGTCATCAGGCAGGTCAGTCGGCAGCTTGTGGAGCTAGAGAAGAAGAAACAACACGTCATCAGGCAGGTCAGTCGGCAGCTTGTGGAGCTAGAGAAGAAGAAACAACACGTCATCAGGCAGGTCAGTCGGCAGCTTGTGGAGCTAGAGAAGAAACACAACAAGTGGATATGGCTCACTGTGCTGTAGTTACTGTATAACTCTGTAACGAAGGTGACACAGTCTAGGGAAACAGTGGGGGCAACCACTCAAATAGTTCAACAAATTCCCTCAGCCAGGAGTTATGTTCACAGCACTGCTTAAAAGGGGTATTTATTTCTAAACAAACAAATGCCAATTTTTAAAGTGCATCTCTCCTCCAAAATCCAACATGTGAAAAGCATTTTTTCATTTTCACTGTAGTCATTTCTGATTTGACACAAACTGTATGAAGCAAATAACCTCCAGCTTTGAGAAAAACTAGCCAGCGCGGAGGAAAAACTAGCCAGCACGGAGGAAAAACTAGCCAGCGCGAGGAAAAACTAGCCAGCGTAGAGAAAAAAAACAAGCCAGCGTGGAGAAAAAAAACAAGCCAGCGTGGAGAAAAAAAACAAGCCAGCGTGGAGAAAAAAACAAGCCAGCGCGGGGAGAAAAAACAAGCCAGCGCGGGGAGAAAAAACACGCCGGCGTGGGGGAAAAACAAGCCAGCGTGGAGGAAAAACAAGCCAGCGTGGTGGAAAAACAAGCCAGCGTGGTGGAAAAACAAGCCGGCGTGAGGAAAAACAAGCCGGCGTGAGGAAAAACAAGCCGGCGTGAGGAAAAACAAGCCGGCGTGAGGAAAAACAAGCCGGCGTGAGGAAAAACAAGCCGGCGTGAGGAAAAACAAGCCGGCGTGGAGAAAAAACAAGCCGGCGTGGAGAAAAAACAAGCCGGCGTGGAGGAAAAAAACAAGCCGGCGTGGAGAAAAAAAACACGCCAGCGTGGAGGAAAAACAAGCCATCGTGGAGGAAAAACAAGCCAGCTAGAGGGAAAAAACAAGCCAGCGTGGAGGAAAACAAGCCAGCGTGGAGGAAAAACAAGCCAGCGTGGAGGAAAAACAAGCCAGCGTGGAGGAAAAACAAGCCAGCGTGGAGGAAAAACAAGCCAGCGTGGAGGAAAAACAAGCCAGCGTGGAGGAAAAACAAGCCAGCGTGGAGGAAAAACAAGCCAGCGTGGAGGAAAAACAAGCCAGCGTGGAGGAAAAACAAGCCAGCGTGGAGGAAAAACAAGCCAGCGTGGAGGAAAAACAAGCCAGCGTGGAGGAAAAACAAGCCAGCGTGGAGGAAAAACAAGCCAGCGTGGAGGAAAAACAAGCCAGCGTGGAGGAAAAACAAGCCAGCGTGGAGGAAAAACAAGCCAGCGTGGAGGAAAAACAAGCCAGCGTGGAGGAAAAACAAGCCAGCGTGGAGGAAAGACAAGCCAGCGTGGAGGAAAGTCAAGCCAGCGTGGAGGAAAGACAAGCCAGCGTGGAGGAAAGACAAGCCAGCGTGGAGAAAAACAAGCAGTCAGCGAGTAAAAACAAGCCAGCGTGGAGGAAAGACAAGCCAGCGTGGAGGAAAGACAAGCCAGCGTGGAGGAAAGACAAGCCAGCGTGGAGGAAAGACAAGCCAGCGTGGAGGAAAGACAAGCCAGCGTGGAGGAAAAACAAGCCAGCGGGGAGGAAAAACAAGCCAGCGTGGAGGAAAGACAAGCCAGCGTGGAGGAAAGACAAGCCAGCGTGGAGAAAAACAAGCCAGCGTGGAGGAAAAACAAGCCAGCGTGGAGGAAAGACAAGCCAGCGTGGAGGAAAAACAAGCCAGCGTGGAGGAAAAACAAGCCAGCGTGGAGGAAAGACAAGCCAGCGTCGAGGAAAGACAAGCCAGCGGGGAGGAAAGACAAGCCAGCGTGGAGAAAAACAAGCCAGCGTGGAGGAAAAACAAGCCAGCGTGGAGGAAAGACAAGCCAGCGTGGAGGAAAAACAAGCCAGCGTGGAGGAAAAACAAGCCAGCGTGGAGGAAAAACAAGCAGTCAACGAGTAAAAACAAGCCAGCGTGGAGGAAAGACAAGCCAGCGTGGAGGAAAGACAAGCCAGCGTGGAGAAAAACAAGCAGTCAACGAGTAAAAACAAGCCAGCGACGAGGAAAAACAAGCCAGCGTAGAGGAAAAACAAGCCAGCGTAGAGGAAAAACAAGCCAGCGTAGAGGAAAAACAAGCCAGCGTAGAGGAAAAACAAGCCAGCGTAGAGGAAAAACAAGCCAGCGTAGAGGAAAAACAAGCCAGCGTGGAGGAAAGACAAGCCAGCGGGGAGGAAAGACAAGCCAGCGTGGAGAAAAACAAGCCAGCGTGGAGGAAAAACAAGCCAGCGTGGAGGAAAGACAAGCCAGCGTGGAGGAAAAACAAGCCAGCGTGGAGGAAAAACAAGCCAGCGTGGAGGAAAAACAAGCCAGCGTGGAGGAAAGACAAGCCAGCGTCGAGGAAAGACAAGCCAGCGGGGAGGAAAGACAAGCCAGCGTGGAGAAAAACAAGCCAGCGTGGAGGAAAGACAAGCCAGCGTGGAGGAAAGACAAGCCAGCGTGGAGGAAAGACAAGCCGGCGTGGAGGAAAAACAAGCCGGCGTGGAGGAAAAACAAGCCGGCGTGGAGGAAAAACAAGCCGGCGTGGAGGAAAAACAAGCCGGCGTGGAGGAAAAACAAGCCGGCGTGGAGGAAAAACAAGCCAGCGTGGAGGAAAGACAAGCCAGCGTCGAGGAAAGACAAGCCAGCGGGGAGGAAAGACAAGCCAGCGTGGAGAAAAACAAGCCAGCGTGGAGGAAAGACAAGCCAGCGTGGAGGAAAGACAAGCCAGCGTGGAGGAAAGACAAGCCGGCGTGGAGGAAAAACAAGCCGGCGTGGAGGAAAAACAAGCCGGCGTGGAGGAAAAACAAGCCGGCGTGGAGGAAAAACAAGCCGGCGTGGAGGAAAAACAAGCCGGCGTGGAGGAAAAACAAGCCAGCGTGGAGGAAAAACAAGCCAGCGTGGAGGAAAAACAAGCCAGCGTGGAGGAAAAACAAGCCAGCGTGGAGGAAAAACAAGCCAGCGTGGAGGAAAAACAAGCCAGCGTGGAGGAAAAACAAGCCAGCGTGGAGGAAAGACAAGCCAGCGTGGAGGAAAGACAAGCCAGCGTGGAGGAAAGACAAGCCAGCGTGGAGAAAAACAAGCAGTCAACGAGTAAAAACAAGCCAGCGTGGAGGAAAGACAAGCCAGCGTGGAGGAAAGACAAGCCAGCGTGGAGAAAAACAAGCCAGCGTCGAGGAAAAACAAGCCAGCGTGGAGAAAAACAAGCAGTCAACGAGTAAAAACAAGCCAGCGTGGAGGAAAAACAAGCAGTCAACGAGTAAAAACAAGCCAGCGTGGAGGAAAAACAAGCAGTCAACGAGTAAAAACAAGCCAGCGTGGAGGAAAAACAAGCCAGCGTGGAGGAAAAACAAGCCAGCGTCGAGGAAAAACAAGCCAGCGTCGAGGAAAAACAAGCCAGCGTCGAGGAAAAACAAGCCAGCGTGGAGGAAAAAGCTTAGCTCCTCCTCACCTAATGTCCAACAGAAACACAGCAACTCTTCACTATGTCAGGCGTCATGCCCAGGCGAACAGACTCCCACGACAGGTTTCCCTGACACCCATCAACATAAATACACGTGCTCTACACGACCGAGAGCGACAGGGAGCCCTGAGTGTAGAGTAAGGCTGAAAACGCACCCTTTTCCCTTTAGTTAACTTACTTTCTGACCAGCCATGCTCAAAAGTAATGCACTTACTATACAGGAAATAAGGTGCCATTTCAGTATGGAGCCTGAGTAGCCTGTAGTAGACTGTAGCCTGAAGTAGACTGTGGCCTGAGGTAGACTGTGGCCTGAGGTAGACTGTCGCCTGAGGTAGACTGTCGCCTGAGGTAGACTGTCGCCTGAGGTAGACTGTCGCCTGAGGTAGACTGTCGCCTGAGTAGACTGTAGCCTGAAGTAAACTGTAGCCTGAAGTAGCCTGAGTGAAGGGAACAGGAAAAGGCAGACAGCTACTTACTTCCCATAAGGACTGTTGAATGTGCCTCACATCTTCCACTGTGTCCTCAATCATAGTACGCATATCCCCAACCAGAGCAGGACTCACTAAATGTCCCAGTCAGGGAGTTATCAACAGAAGTGAGGAAACACATTTACTTCAGCTCCTGAGCCACATGATTCCAGTCTGGTCTCATCACACAGAGAGGATCATTCTTGTGCGACGATGAAACATTCGAAGGCAATGCGGCCAGACATGTTCTAGGCTAGCCTTGTGTTCCCAGTCAGATGGCTCTATTGTTGGTTCTCACACACACACACATCATACAGCCTGGTGAACTGGAGCAGACCAACTGTTTTCACATGACTGACTTGTTGTGCAGAACAGCCTCCTGTACGTACAGCATAGAAGCAAAAACGTAGTCAGTCCCCTGTAGAATAAATCCAGTGTTTTAACGCAATGTTAATCCAATGAAAATCCAGTCGAGTCAGGGCTTCAATAATCCAGCCATGCTTGATCTAGTCTAGTAAAATGCAACTCTACTGTTTTATAATTCATAGAGTGAGCGGTCTGGTCTAGTCAAATCTAGTTGAATGTAACCCTGCTCTAGCTTCACACCACTGAGAGTGTGAGAGAGACATTATGAAGTTTAACTTTAAAAAAAAAAAAAAGAAAAAAAAAAGAGAGAAAATACAGAGCAGAGCTAGCTTCACTATGACAACAGGCTGACAGCCTTTCACCTGCGCTGCCTGCCTGGGTCAATAATATCCCAGCACAGCACAGATAACAGGTTCAGGGTTGAGCAGAGCAGATGGCTGAGAGGTGAGTAACACACTGACATCTGATTGGAGCAGGCAGTGTGTTAGAAACACAAAAACGCCAGGCTACATCCTAAGGGCTTACCCTCCTCAAGGTTCCCACTGACCCACTGTACAAATACACTACTAAGAGGTTCCCACTGACCCACTGTACAAATACACTACTAAGAGGTTCCCACTGACCCACTGTACAAATACACTACTAAAGAGGTTCCCACTGACCCACTGACCAAATACACTACTAAAGAGGTTCCCACTGACCCACTGTACAAATACACTACTAAAGAGGTTCCCACTGACCCACTGTACAAATACACTACTAAAGAGGTTCCCACTGACCCACTGTACAAATACACTACTAAAGAGGTTCCCACTGACCCACTGTACAAATACACTACTAAATAGGTTCCCGCTGACCCACTGTACAAATACACTACTAAAGAGGTTCCCACTGACCCACTGTACAAATACACTACTAAAGAGGTTCCCACTGACCAAATACACTACTAAAGAGGTTCCCACTGACCCACTGTACAAATACACTACTAAAGAGGTTCACACTGACCCACTGTACAAATACACTACAAAGAGGTTCCCACTGACCCACTGTACAAATACACTACTAAGAGGTTCCCACTGACCCACTGTACAAATACACTACTAAAGAGGTTCCCGCTGACCCACTGTACAAATACACTACTAAAGAGGTTCCCACTGACCCACTGTACAAATACACTACTAAAGAGGTTCACACTGACCCACTGTACAAATACACTACTAAAGAGGTTCCCACTGACCCACTGTACAAATACACTACTAAAGAGGTTCCCACTGACCCACTGTACAAATACTCTACTAAAGAGGTTCCCACTGACCCACTGACCAAATACACTACTAAAGAGTGGGGCAGTGTGACCATTCAGATCACATAGATGATTTCTGCCTAAAAATACCACACTATTAGAGATGATGTCATGACACATTTGCCGGATGAGAAGACCGACCCAGACCCTCTTCAGTAAATCTGAAGAACATGTCTATCTACGTTTGACAATCATTAAAAAAATAAAAAATAATTATCATTTTTTACATTTACATTTTAGTCATTTAGCAGACGCTCTTATCCAGAGCGACTTACAGTAGAGTGCATACATTTTTATTACATTTTTTTACATACTGATATGTATATATATGTATATATATGATATGGATATCCCCACCGGCAAAACCCTCCCTAACGCGGACGACGCTATGCCAATTGTGCGTCGCCCCACGGACCTCCCGGTTGCGGCCGGCTGCGACAGAGCCTGGGCGTGAACCCAGAGACTCTGGTGGCGCAGCTAGCACTGCGATGCAGTGCCCTAGACCACTGCGCCACCCGGGAGGTCTATCAGACATTTCACTGTCTATGCTCAACCTTGGCAAAGTCTGTGCATTTCAAAGAGAAGTTAATTAACAACACTTCAGATGAGCCCTGACTAGCGTGGTTACTAAATATGCTGATTAAGTGCGTCGGCATAGCTACTGTTTTTCGGTGTCCACATCACTAAGGATCTATCATGGTCCACAGCGCGCGCACACACACACACACACACACACACACACACACACACACACACACACACACACACACACGACAACACCTCTTCCACACTCAGGAGGCTGAAAAGATTTGGCATGGGCACTCAGATCCTCAAAAAAGTTCTACAGCTGCCCCATTGAAAGCATCTTGAATGCCTGCATCATCACCACCTGGTATGACAACTGCTTGGCATTAAACCGCACGACGATACAGAGGGTTGTAGTGCGTATGGCCCAGCACATCACTTGGGCCAAGCTCCCTGCCATCCAGGACCTCTATACCAGGCGGTGTCAGAGGAAGATCCCAAAAAAATGTCAAAGTCAATCCAATTCATAAACTGTTCTCTTTGCTACCGCACGGCAAGCGGTACCGATGCACCAAGTCTGGAACCAACAGGACCCTGAACAGCTTCTACCCACAAGCTAGTTAAGCCAGATATTATGTATATAGTACCAGTCAAAAGTTTGGACACACCTACTCATTCAAGGGGTTTTCTTTATTCTTACAATTTTCTACATTGTAAAACAATAGTGAAGACATCAAAACTAAGAAATAACACATATGGAATCACATAGTAACCAAAAAAGTTAATAAAATAGCCACCTTTTGCCTTGATGATAGCTTTGCACACTCTTGGCATTCTCTCAACCAGCTTCATCTGGAATCCTTTTCCAACAGTCTTGAAGGACTTCCCACATATGCTGAGCACTTGTTGGCTGCTTTCCCTTCACTCTGCGGTCCAACTCATCCCAAACCATCCCAATTGGGTTGAGGTCAGGTGATTGTGGAGACCAGGTCATCTGATGCAGCACTCCATCACACTCCTTGGTCAAATAGCCCTTACACAGCCTGGATGTGTGTTGGGTCATTGTCCTGTTGAAAAACCTGATAGTCCCACTAAGTGCAAACCAGATGGGAAGGCTTAATGCTGCAGAACACCTGTGGTAGCCATGCTGGTTAAGTGTGCCTTGAATTCTAAATGAATCACTGACAGTGTCACCGGCAAAGCACCTCCACACCCCCTCCTCCATGCTTCACGGTGGGAAACACACGTGGAGATCATCCGTTCCCCTACTCTGCCTCTCAAAGACACAGTGGTTGGAACCAAAAATCTCAAATTTGGACTCGTCAGACCAAACGACAGATTTCCACCAATCTAAATGTCCATTGCTCGTGTTTCACAGCCCAAGCAAGTCTCTTCTTATTATTGATGTCCTTTAGTAGGTTGCTTTGCAGCAATTCGACCATGAAAACCTGATTCACACAGTCTCCTCTGAACAGTTGATGTGAAGATGTGTCTGTTACTTGTAGAGGTCGACCGATTATGATTTTTCAACGTCGATACCAATTATTGGGAGGACCAAAAAAAGCCGATGCGGATTAATTCGGCCAATTTTTAAATATATATATTTGTAATAATGACAATTACCACAATACTGAATGAACACTTTTATTTTAACTTATTATAATAGATAAATAAAATGCATTTAGTCTAAATAATGAAACCTGTTCAATTTGGTTTAAATAACGCAAAAACACAGTGTTGGGAAGTAAAAGTGCAATATGTGCCATGTTAAAAAAAAAAAATTTAAGTTCCTTGCTCAGAACATGAGAACATATGAAAGCTGGTGGTTCCTTTTAACATGAGTCTTCAATATTCCCAGTTAAGAAATTTTAGGTTGTAGTTATTATAGGAATATTTCTCCCTATACCATTTGTATTTCATATACCTTTGACTACTGGATGTTCTTATAGGCACTATAGTATTGCCAGCCTAATCTCGGGAGTTGATAGGCTTGAAGTCATAAACAGCGCTGTGCTTCAAATATTGCGAAGAGCTGCTGGCAACCACCGCTCAGTCAGACTGCTCTATCAAATAGTAGACTTAATTTTAATAAACACACAGAAATACGAGCCTTAGGTCATTAATATGGTCAAATCCAGAAACTATCATTTCGAAAACAAAACGTTTATTCTTTCAGTGAAATACAGAACCGTTCCGTATTTTATTGAACAGGTGGCATCCCTAAGTCTAATATTGCTGTTACATTGCACAACCAATGTTATGTCATAATTATGTAAAATTCTCCTCGTGGAGTGCAATGTCATCGGCATCCAAAAATGCCGATTACCGATTCTTTATCGGCTCCTGCCAATTAAATCGGTCGACCTCTAACTACTTGAACTCTGTGGAGCATTTATTTGGGCTGCAATTCCTGACGTGCAGTTAACTCAAATGAACTTATCCTCTGCAGCAGAGTTAACTCTGGGTTAACTGACTACCTCATGAAGCTGGTTGAGATAATGCCAAGACTGTGCAAAGCTGTCTTCAAGGCAAAGGGTGACTACTTTAGAAGAATCTCAAATAGAAAATATATTTAGATTTGTTTAACCCTTTTTTGGTTACTACATGACTCCATATGTGTCATTTCATAGTTTTGTCTTTACTATTATTCTACAATGTAGTAAAAATAGAATAAGAGTAGGTGTCCAAACTTTTGACTGGTACACCTACTCATGCCAAAGTTTCATAGTAGCAGCTACACTTCGACAAATAAGATCACCATGATCACGAACAGATAAAATAAGGTCGACTGAATAATCTGCTTCCTACTCCAAGGATTCAATAATCTTAGCTAGACAAGGAAGCCTTGAAATGGGACGATTATTATAAATATCACTACGATTCCTGCCCTTACGGAGTGGCATCACAAGAGCTGTCTACTATCTGCGAAAACACTCTGAATTGAGGTCACACTGAAACCATTGGCAGAAAACATAATAGCAACACTGTTTCATATGTATCATGTGCCTTTCTGATCCACTGGTCTTGCAGAGGTACGTTACTACCCTAGCAACAAGCAAGTTTATCAACAAAAATAACGGTCTGTGTGTGTTAGAGAGAGAATGACAGAGTAATTCGTACCTCTTGCTCTCGGGCATAGTCCTCTGGATCGTATTCCTCCTCCTCATGTTGAGTTTGCAGAGCAGCACTATCAAAGTCGATGGACATGATGATCAGTACTAATACTGAGAGAAGAGCTGAGAAGGCACAAGAGAGCGCAGATGTTCATGACGTGGTGTGTATTTGATTGATAGTGAGAGCTCACACAAACCACACACCTCGTATCAGAAACATTGTCATTATGCCCTTAGTACGACTCAAAACAACACCGAGCTAGCTAACGTTAGTCAATTAGTTAGTTGTAACGTTAGCTAGAAGAAGAAACAGTTAGTTTGAAGAGTGATCAAAACAGTCACCTCACTGATCACTTTACCTTTTGATTTGAAGTACAAGTGGATATCCGATGATAAATGTTATCAGCGAGGACCAAAAAAAATCTAATTTTAAACGTTATAAAAGAGCAGATGCACATGATGCTGGGCAATAAATGATCGGACTGGTTAGCTAACATCAGCTAGCTAACATAGCAACCATTTACCAGAAAACAAACAAAGCATCGAACGACTGGCATGACGGGCACTGCTATCTAATAACGTACTAGCCTGACAAGAGTACAGTTTTGTTAACAGTTGCCAATCAGAACAAAACGTCTGCGTATATATCATGAAAAACAAAAGTTAGCTATCAATCTGTCTGGCTAATAATAGTAATGAACTTCCTGTGTTTCGACTCGCCGCCCCGTTGAAAGCTCGCGCGCCCAAACAGCGGCATAAACTCTCCGTCGCTGATTGGTGAATTCAACACGCGTCATCAAACGACCCCCACCAATGGCCATGCTCAAACACAGATGGGTTGTTTAGTTGTTGTTGCCGACAACCAAATCACCTACCTGGAGTTAAAAGAAAATAGTGCTTTGGGACGATTTATAGAGATGGTTGCTGATTCATGATATTTACAGAAGATGAGTTATCTCCACGTTATTAGCAAAAATATGTTAAAAATATTTAAGAAGTGACACCATAGGAAGGTACAATTTTGTCGTTTATTATTCATCAATAAAACAGAAAAGCTCAAATTGTTCGATAACATAGTCAAAACAACATACCATATGAAACATTAACCTACATTGATGAAATACTGTATAGACAGCGCTGGCTATTTTACAGAACATGCTCAACATTAATAATATTAGAAGTCATTTGGTGTTTTCACATTTCCATGGAAGGCGGTAATACAGTGGGAGAACAGACATGTCCTTTCACTATAAGAAATGTACATAAGTGGGATTTTACAATCCTCTATCTGTACAATGGCCATCGTTTTCTAATATAAATCGGTTGGTTTTAGGCCACAAGGTCCGTTTTCCCAGACACAGATTACGCATAGTCCAACACCTAAACCCCAAAAAGCATTCTCATTGAGCATGCTTCTAAATCCAGGACTAGGATTTATCTGTGCCCAGGAAACTGTCCCAAGGCCATGAAACACAAGCTGGCAACTGGCACCTCTGATCTCCATCTTAAATGATCAGTCACATAATAAGTGACAGTACGTTTGCCATTGGAAGCTTTGAACATCATCAATCCTATAGATGACAATAATGAATGTAGCCTACTGCTACTGTAACCCGAGATGAATTGGGTTAACTCGCTCCTTCAAGTTGAAATACAACCCACCATCGAATTGTTAACTTTTCAGTTACACTACTGACTACTCTGATTAGGCCAGTTTGCTGACGATGGCCTGGTTGAGAGTATTCAGCTGATTCGTCCATTTATCTAAAGCCATGTATCGGGCTCCGTTCCTCTTCTGGTGATCCAGCTCCAACAGTTGGTTGACTTGGTCGATGCGGCCGTTGATCGTGCTGACAGGTATAAGAAGAAAAGTTCAATAGAAAGTCAATGATGGTAAATTCACAAAACTGTGGTGCATTATTTTTTTTATTTAACCTTTATTTAACTAGGCAAGTCAGTTAAGATTTTTATTTTATTTACAATAACGGCCTACCCCGGCCAAGCCCTAACGACGCTGGGCCAATGTGCGCCGCCCTATGGAACTCCCAATCACGGCTGGATGTGATACAGCCTGGAATCGAACCAGGGTCTGTAGTGACGCCTCTAACACTGAGATGCAGTGCCTTTAGACCGCTAAGCCACAATGATGTAACATGCAATTTACCTGTCTAGAATGCACTGAACAAGAAGGCTTTCCACGTCGCAGACATCAATGTTCAATTCCTGAAAAGAGACAAAAAATATTATAATGACCTTCAAATTTAGAGAAAATATTTGCTTTTTCAACAACAACAACAAAAATGCCAGAGACAGATCTTTGTGGTGATCTCACCTTGGAAATAAAAGGTATGTGTATTCTCGTGTAAGGCTTAATTAATTTGACGAGCACTTGTGTTCTTATGTTTCGTAATAACTCTGAAAGACAAAAAAAACAAGGAAATAAATTATTAAATAGAAGGAATTTTCTGTAACACTTTTACATGCCACTAGGCATAAGGATTTTTTAAACTTGCTTATAAAGCATGTTACTACTTACTAATACGTTTGTGTTTTGTGACGAAGTAACATTAACCAAATACATCAGTCTGAAAGTGATGTCTAGATCATACCTTCTATATGTTCCCTTATGAACGGATCATCCATTATGTTACTGTGATTTGTCTTCAGAATCTTCTCAAACTCTGTGATGTCATTGTTCTGGTAGGAACTAGATGGGGAGTGTGGGGGGGGCAGAATAGAACATTGGTTTCCATTCAGTAATCAGACAGTGTTCATATAACAAAATGTTGACAAACAGTGTGTAGACAAACAGCCAAAGTCAAACTCTTCCCAGAAAAGGTTAGATTGTAATAGTGAATGAGATGCAGTCTTACCTGACCAAGTTTGTCATTGCAAGAATGTCTGGATCATTTTTATAGGGTTTAGCCTAAGAGAAACAAATGTCAGCATGAGTAAAGATACTCAAACATTATGAAAGATGCACCAATACAAAGCACATCACCATGTTCACTAAAATATCATTTCATTTACTGAATTAGCAGGTTATAATATTGTGACAGGGCCCTCCGTTTTCAATCTGGGTCTGGGAAACCATCCCTAAGAGAGATTCATCTCTTATCACTAATGAGACGTTTCATACCTCCTGTGAGTCGAAGGGGTTGATTCCAGACTTCATCAGCATGTTGGCCAACACCAGGTACTTCAGACAGGTGGTCCGTCGAGGACTTCCTGATTCATCGTAGTTCTTAAACGCCTCGAAGAAGTCTGTGTGAGCCTTCTCAAACTCCCCTTCTCGCAAATGCATTTTCCCTCCACACTCTTGAGAAAACAAAACAAGAGAGAGACCAAACAACATGGTCAGGGATAATTTCCTAGAAAATCATCCATGGTCCTGAAAAAGGATCCTCTGTACTTGCCTCCTACTTAAAATACATTAGAGGACTAGGTCAGAGGGGAGGGACCTTGGGTCTTCTCCTCCAATGCGTTTTGAGAACGAAGCAAGAACACAAGAAAAAGGGAAAAAACCCTTGACAAAGAGCCCATGAATGTGTGTCTGGGTTATATATTTTTTTATTTAAACTAGGCAAGTCAGTTAAGAACAAATTCTTATTTTACAATGACGGACTACCCTGGCCAAACCCTCCCCTAACCCGGACGACGCTCCCAATTGTGCGCCGCCCTATGGGACTCCCGATCACGGCCGGTTGCGATACAGCCCGGAATCGAACCAGGGTCTGTAGTGACGCCTTAGACCGCTGCGCCACTCGGGAGCCTAAGTTATATAGTTAAGGCGTAGGTAGAGATGTGTCTACCTCTGATGACTCCCATGATGAGAGGGTGAGGGATGGCAGACTTGATGTGTAGAGATGTGGTTATATAGTTAAGGTAGAGATGTGTCTACCTCTGATGACTCCCATGATGAGAGGGTGAGGGATGGCAGACTTGATGTGTAGAGACTGTTCATAAAGGGCCTTCAGCTTCTTGTTGTTCTTCTGGGCCGTGTACATCTGGATCTCCAGAGCATAGATCTCCAAGAGCTGGGTGCCTTTCTTCAGGTCATCCTCACCGTCATCCGTCTATACACCAAGACAGAACACAGGACAAATACTAATCATCCGTCTATACACCAAGACAGAATATGGGACAAATACTAATCATCCGTCTATACACCAAGACAGAAATTGGGACAAATACTAATCATCCGTCTATACACCAAGACAGAATATGGGACAAATACTAATCATCCGTCTATACACCAAGACAGAATATGGGACAAATACTAATCATCCGTCTATACACCAAGACAGAATATGGGACAAATACTAATCATCCGTCTATACACCAAGACAGAAATTGGGACAAATACTAATCATCCGTCTATACACCAAGACAGAATGTGGGACAAATACTAATCATCCGTCTATACACCAAGACAGAATATGGGACAAATACTAATCATCCGTCTATACACCAAGACAGAATATGGGACAAATACTAATCATCCGTCTATACACCAAGACAGAATATGGGACAAATACTAATCATCCGTCTATACACCAAGACAGAATATGGGACAAATACTAATCATCCGTCTATACACCAAGACAAAATATGGGACAAACACTAATCATCCGTCTATACACCAAGACAGAATATGGGACAAATACTAATCATCCGTCTATACACCTAGACAGAACAAATACTAGAGATATAATTCCACAAACACTTGAGGAGGAACAGGGAATTCTAGATTTCCACAATCCACAGCCATACTAGCCCGGCCCCAGATCTGTTTGTGCTGTCTTGACTCCTGTGGTCATGACAACAGCTATAGAAGTTGTCTATACAGCGCAAACAAAACTCGGACCAGGCTACAATGATACAATACAGTTCCATTCTACTGTCACTAAGAACACACAAGTATGTTTTTCATTATGATGTTATAATGCGGAATTAGATTTGGTGGTAAAACCTCTGTGAAAACCTCTGATTGCATTGATGAGGAGTGTTTCTTCACCTGACAGGACTGGTGCAGCTGCCTCAGGATCTTCTGAAGCTTACCATACTCTTCTCTCTCCAGGTACAACTTCCCAAGCTAAACAACAGACAGGACAAACCAAATCACACAAGTATCAAAGTCAGTGTCTCCATATAAATTATATGCCACATATGTTTTTGCGTTGTATAAAATGTTAATTATGATATTATGGATGGAATTAATGACATATGTAAAGTTTTATATATTTTTTTATCTTTAAAATGAATCATACCTTAGTGTTGGTTTTAAACCAAAGCCTGTCATTTTTGGCATCCTTTAATGCGTCCAATGTGGTTTCATAAAACTCTTGCAGCAAGTCCATCTTAAAAAAAAAATGTAAAAAGTATTTGCCTTCTCTTCAAACATTCAGTTTGGACTGTTTTCCAAAATTGTACAGCTCAGATGATCACAGAATCAACATTGTTTATTGATTGATAATTTGATGTTGCAAACAATACCTGCTTAGACGTAGAGATGTAATCAAGGATGGAGTTGATGGATTTCTCTGAGTAGTTTCGTGTAACTGCACTCCGGATGTATGTTAACAGCTGCTTGTACCTGTTCATCATTTCAGGGAAATTCGTCTGCGGGGGGGGACAAATTAAAGAAATGTAATTCAAAATACAATTTTATGCTCCCATAATATGGCATTTCTTTACAAAATATTATCACATTTGATCAGAGATGTCACATAAAGTAGGCTCTTCATATTTATGAATACCTAGGCTACTCTTACAGTATGCCTGTCAGACAATAGTTGTAGGTAGCATACATGTAATATTTCAGAGACAATGTTTGGAGACTTGTGAGACTAATGTCTAATACATACCAGTTTGAAATTCATCTTAATCATCTGTTTGAGAGCTTTGAACCCCCATTCTCCTTTCTCGCCCTCTAGCTCCAAGACCTGGGGTTCAGAAAGACGCATTTAACAAATGGACAGCCATTGACATGGTGTGTGTGTGTGTGTGTGTGTGTGTGTGTGTGTGTGTGTGTGTGTGTGTGTGTGTGTGTGTGTGTGTGATAACTAACTTTCTGGAAGCTGCTGAGAGCTGCTTTGGGGTCATCCTCCTTCAGGGCCTTTGAATTGTAGTACTGATTCTCCAAATCAACATTGGGCTCAGAGTTGCTGTCCTCTGAGTATTCCTGAAAATCACACAATTCATCATCAATGCAGTTTACAAGATCAACACCCACTGTTGTGTTGACATTCAGCTAGCTAGCTCATGATGATGTGTGTTGTTTTGCTATGGTGATTTGTACAGCAAACAGCTGGATCATATAACGGTGCAAACGTTATAGCAACTGTATGTGAACAAATAATTGCAGACAAAGCTAGCTAACAAACTACGCAATTTAGCTGTCAATGATTCGAGCACCAATAACAGCTACAGTAACGTAGCTGAGAGTAATACGGTAGCTAGCAAAAGTTAGCGGAGTGGAGTGCAACGTGGAATGTTAACGCTGGTTATCTAGCTAGCTAAATACGATGTATATGGTAATCAGCTACAATATCCATATATATTTACTTCGGAGGAGTTTACCAGATCATAATCCTCTTCATCATCGCACATAAAGTCATCTTCCATATCAGACATCTTGACTACAAAGCTAGCTAGCTAACTCGACAGCAAACTTGCTAATGGTACAAGCGTAGGTGCATCGCTGGAGTGACTCTTTTAATGGGAGTGTGGAGAGAAGTAGGGAGCACTGCTGAGAGGATCATGCTAGCTAGCTAGCGGTAGGCAGCAGAGAGTCGCAGTTTGTTCAAGCTCCAACGTTATCCGCCACCAATGCCTTTCTGCGCAGCGTAAACATCGGCGTGAATCGTGATTCCTATGAACTGGAACCTTTTTTCTCTACTCTTCCGTATTGTTACGTTTCGTTACACTGAATATGTTAACATCTGGTCTAGAAACAGTTTTTTGTTTAAATGAAGGTGTTTGAGGTTGTGGTTTTGGTTCTGGTAGGAAGAGCTGGTCGTAGATCAGCAGTTCAAAATATATCCAGGTCCCGCGTATAAAAGTCAGCAGATAAACACAGCAAAAAAAGAAACGTCCCTTTCTCAGGACCCTGTCTTTCAAAGATAAATCGTAAAAATCCTTGTAAAGGGTTTAATCACTGTTTCCCATGCTTGTTCAATGAACCATAAACAATTATTGAACATGCACGTGTGGAACGTTCATTAAGACACTAACAGTTTACAGATGGTAGGCAATTAAGTTATGAAAACAGTTATGAAAACTTAGGACACTAAAGAGGCCTTTCTACTGACTCTGAAAAACACCAAAAGAAAGATGCCCAGGGTCTCTGCTTATCTGTGTGAACGTGCCTTAGGCTGCAGATGAGGAGTGCAGATGTGGCCAGGGCAAGCAATTGCAATGTCCATTACTGTGAGATGCTGTGAGACCCTCCAGCATGACAATGCCACCAAGCCATACTGCTCGTTCTGTGCGTGATTTCCTACAAGACAGGAATGTCAGTGTTCTGCCATGGCCAGCGAAGATTCCGGATCTCAATCCCATTGAGCACGTCTGGGACCTGTTGGATCGGAGGGTGAGGGCTAGGGCCATTCCCCCCAGAAGTGTCCGGGAACTTGCAGGTTCCTTGGTGGAAGAGTTGGGTAACATCTCACAGCAAGAACTGGCAAATCTGGTGCAGTCCATGAGGAGGAGATGCACGGCAGTACTTAATGCAGCTGGTGGCCCCACCAGATATTGACTGTTACTTTTGACCCCCCCCCCCCCCCCCTTGTTCAGGGACACATTATTCCATGTCTGTTAGTGACATGTCTGTGGAACTTGTTCAGTTTATGTCTCAGTTGTTGAATCTTGTTATGTTCATACAAATATTTACACATGTTAAGTTTGCTGAAAATAAACTCAGTTGACAGTGAGAGGATGTTTCTCTTTTTTTTGCTGTGTTTAGTATTGGTGCGTTTCAATCTTTATCTTCAGTATAGTAGGCTACCCTGGCTAGATTTGGTGATTTACCAATAGTCTAAAAACAACCGGTTAGAACTGGTATTTGGTTTGAAAAAATGGCAGCGCACCCTCCAAAGACAAAGATTCTGATAAGTGCAAATGAAAGGTGAGTTATGATCGTGATAATTGTCTAAATACTATATTGGTCATGACAGTTGCTAAAACTATCAATGCATGTATTATACATGTATAGTAAGAAACAGTAAGACAGTTTTGTACTCAACTCACTCCCTGAATTGTGCATTCATTTTCCCGATGTGTTGTATTCCTAGGTTGCAAAATCTGAAAGATGCCTTTGAGAAAAAGTATGGAAAGTACGGTGAATCTCCTCTTTTATGCACGAGCTCCTGGAAGAGTCAATCTAATAGGTATGTAAACAAAGTTCATATGTATAGATGCTACTATAAGCAGAAGGCATTTCACTGTGACAGTAATGTACAGTAAAACATAAATCAATGTTATCCCTTATAAGGGCTATAAACCGTAACTGTATGTCAAGCATTGTCTTCATTCATTACTGCTGGGAGAACACATTGACTACTGTGGTTATGCTGTGCTCCCAATGGCTATTAAGCAGAGTATTCTGGCTGCTGTCACTGTCAATGATTCCAAGAAAATCCACCTGGCCAACACAGAACCTAAATACAAGTAAGAGCTGACGGTGAATCTCCACACAGTCCTTCCTCCTGCTTTTTATGCTGTGCAATTCACCTGTAATCTGCATGTAAGCATCTTCTTGAATCCGTCTTGAATCTTATCCCGTAGTTGTTTGCCAAATGAATGCTACCAACTTATATGCATTGTGCATAACATTACTGTAAAAGCACTTTGCGACAACTGTTGATGATAAATGGCCTTTATGCATAAAACTTGGTTCAATTATTGATTGATTGATTGATTGACATACACTGATGACACAGATGTAGCCGGTTTGATGGAACCTTACGGTACTTCCTGTCTCCTCTCTCCACTCCAGGCAGTCAGGCGCGGTGGGATCTCGGAACCAGCAGGCTGGGGAGGCTGACCTGGGGAGGCTGACCGGAGCAGGCTGGGGAGGCTGACCGGAGCAGGCTGGGGAGGCTGACCGGAGCAAGCTGGGGAGGCTGACCGGAGCAGGCTGGGGAGGCTGACCGGAGCAGGCTGGGGAGGCTGACCGGAGCAGGCTGGGGAGGCTGACTGGAGCAGACTGGGGAGGCTGACCGGAGCAGGCTGGGGGAGCAGACTGGGGAGGCTGGGGGAGCAGGCTGGGGAGGCTGACCTGGGGAGGCTGACCGGAGCAGGCTGGGGAGGCTGACCGGAGCAGGCTGGGGAGACTGACTGGAGCAGACTGGGGAGGCTGACCGGAGCAGGCTGGGGAGGCTGGGGGAGCAGGCTGGGGAGGCTGACCGGAGCAGGCTGGGGAGGCTGACCGGAGCAGGCTGGGGAAGCTGACCGGAGCAGGCTGGGGAGGCTGACCGAAGCAGGCTGGGGAGGCTGACCGGAACAGGCTGGGAAGGCTGACCGGAGCAGGCTGGGGAGGCTGTGCTGTCTCCATGGTCCGTGCTGTCTCCATGGTCCCCACTGTCAAGGTGGAGTCTTTCCTGAAGTGCGTCAGAGAGTTGTACTACACACCAGACCCACGCAGAGCCGAGCTAGAGAAACATAGTCTGTTTGTCACCAAGCCTGGTGGAAGCGCGGCCATCTTCCTTGAAGACTGAAATCAAAGATTTCTATAGCCTGGTCCCAGACCAGTTGTCTCTTTCTATAGCCTGGTTCCAGATCCATTGTCTCCTTCTATAGCCTGGTCCCAGACGTGTTGTCTATTGCCTGGTCCCAGATCTGTTGTCTCCTTCTATAGCCTGGTCTCAGATCTATTGTCTCCTTCTATAGCCTGGTCTCAGATCTGTTGTCTCCTTCTATAGCCTGGTCTCAGATCTATTGTCTCCTTCTATAGCCTGGTCCCAGATGTGTTGTCTATAGCCTGGTCTCAGATCTGTTGTCTCCTACAATAGCCTGGTCTCAGATCTATTGTCTCCTTCTATAGCCTGGTCTCAGATCTGTTGTCTCCTTCTATAGCCTGGTCCCAGATCTGTATGTGCTCTTGCCAGCTTCATTATCAAGCCAAACATGAGGAGTTGGCATGATAGTACAAACAGTCTGGCACTCAGGCTAAATCAAAGCCTTCTATTTTGAAAACTGTCTTGAATCTTATCCCGTAGTTGTTTGCCAAATGAATGCTACCAACTTATATGCATTGTGCATAACATTACTGTAAAAGCACTTTGCGACAACTGTTGATGATAAATGGCCTTTATGCATAAAACTTGGTTCAATTATTGATTGATTGATTGATTGACATACACTGATGACACAGATGTAGCCGGTTTGATGGAACCTTACGGTACTTCCTGTCTCCTCTCTCCACTCCAGGCAGTCAGGCGCGGTGGGATCTCGGAACTAGCAGGCTGGGGAGGCTGACCTGGGGAGGCTGACCGGAGCAGGCTGGGGAGGCTGACCGGAGCAGGCTGGGGAGGCTGACCGGAGCAGGCTGGGGAGGCTGACCGGAGCAGGCTGGGGAGGCTGACCGGAGCAGGCTGGGGAGGCTGACCGGAGCAGGCTGGGGAGGCTGACCGGAGCAGACTGGGGAGGCTGACCGGAGCAGGCTGGGGAGGCTGGGGGAGCAGGCTGGGGAGGCTGACCTGGGGAGGCTGACCGGAGCAGGCTGGGGAGGCTGACCGGAGCAGGCTGGGGAGGCTGGGGGAGCAGGCTGGGGAGGCTGACCGGAGCAGGCTGGGGAGGCTGACCGGAGCAGGCTGGGGAAGCTGACCGGAGCAGGCTGGGGAGGCTGACCGAAGCAGGCTGGGGAGGCTGACCGGAACAGGCTGGGAAGGCTGACCGGAGCAGGCTGGGGAGGCTGTGCTGTCTCCATGGTCCGTGCTGTCTCCATGGTCCCCACTGTCAAGGTGGAGTCTTTCCTGAAGTGCGTCAGAGAGTTGTACTACACACCAGACCCACGCAGAGCCGAGCTAGAGAAACACAGTCTGTTTGTCACCAAGCCTGGTGGAAGCGCGGCCATCTTCCTTGAAGACTGAAATCAAAGATTTCTATAGCCTGGTCCCAGACCAGTTGTCTCTTTCTATAGCCTGGTTCCAGATCTATTGTCTCCTTCTATAGCCTGGTCCCAGACGTGTTGTCTATTGCCTGGTCCCAGATCTGTTGTCTCCTTCTATAGCCTGGTCTCAGATCTATTGTCTCCTTCTATAGCCTGGTCTCAGATCTGTTGTCTCCTTCTATAGCACAGGTGTCAAACTCATTCCACGGGGGGCCGAGTGTCTGCGGGTTTTCGCTCCTCCCTTGTACTTGATTGATGAATTAACATCACTAATTAGTTAGGAACTCCCCACACCTGGTTGTCTAGGGCTTTATTGAAAGGAAAAAACAAAAACCTGCAGACACTAGGCCCTCCGTGGAATGAGTTTGACACCCATGTTCTATAGCCTGGTCTCAGATCTATTGTCTCCTTCTATAGCCTGGTCCCAGATGTGTTGTCTATAGCCTGGTCTCAGATCTGTTGTCTCCTACAATAGCCTGGTCTCAGATCTATTGTCTCCTTCTATAGCCTGGTCTCAGATCTGTTGTCTCCTTCTATAGCCTGGTCCCAGATCTGTTTGTGCTCTTGCCAGCTTCATTATCAAGCCAAACATGAGGAGTTGGCATGATAGTACAAACAGTCTGGCACTCAGGCTAAATCAAAGCCTTCTATTTTGAAAACAGAAAAAATAGAGGGTTGTAACAAGGAACTAACTTTTTTACAAGAAGGGGAATTTGCTTTGTACTGTGAGTGTGCGGATGTTTTCATTTAGTAAGGGACTGTGCTATAGAGACATACAAGTATTACCCACTACGCACATTGCTGTGTGTGTTGTATGTTTGAAAGGATTAAGAAGGGATGTTCCTGACCTGTTTTCTGTTGGTTTTTATGTGTGTGATGGTCAGGGCGTGAGTTTTGGGTGGGCAGTCTATGTTTTCCGTTTCTATGTTGGTTTTGGGTTGCCTGGTATGGCTCTTGATTAGAGGCAGGTGTTTTGCGTTTTCCTCTAATTGAGAGTCATATTAAGGTAGGGTGTTCTCACTGTTTGTTTGTGGGTGATTGTCACTGTGTCTGTGTTTGTTGCACCACACGGTACTGTCTCGTTCGTTCCTGTGTATGTGTTCCTCGTTTCATGTAAGTTCATAGTTTAGGTCTGTCTAGTTCGTTTTTTAAAATTATTCAAGTGTTCTTCGTGTGTTTAGTTTCGTCTTGTTAAATAAAGTTAATTATGTATTCACAACCCGCTGCGCCTTGGTCAACTCACTCACCGAAAGAGAGCCGTTACAAAGAAGGGATGTTGTTTACTTTGTCTGGCTGTTCTATTTGCCTTGTTTCCACAGAAACAGACCATGAACACAATATGAACAGCTGTATAGTTGTATAAAAATGCACTGCCATTGAAAAACATTGTTTCCAAAGCAGCGGACATTAATAAATAAAATGACGGTGTTTCAGTTTGTCGGTAGAAACAAATGTAAAATAAAACGATACATCAGCAATACAAGAACACAATGAATTTATTTAACTCAAAAATAAAATAAAACATTCCAATTAATTATTTTCAATGTTAACAAATGTACATGACAAATTATTGAATAGAATTATAGCGCATAAAGTATCGGCCTAATGGGGAAAAAACATATTTCCTCTTTTCATTGTGGAAACAGCATGTCCTCTGATCTGGCAGACTCACTAAACACAAATGCTTTGTTTGTAAATGGTGTCTGAGTGTTGGACTGTGACCCTGGCTATCCGTAAATAAAATAAAATTGTACCGTCTGGTTTACTTAATATAAGGAATTTTGTATTACTTTTGATACTTAAGTATATTTTAGCAATTACATTTACTTTTGGTACTTAAATATATTTAAAACCAAATACTTTTAGACTTTTACTCAAGTAGTGTTTTACTGGGTGACTTTCACTTTTACTTGAGTCATTTTCTATTAAGGCATCTTTACTTTTACTCAAGTAGGACAATTGAGTACTTTTTCCACCACTGGCTGTTCTACAGAAGGCTTTTTCGATCCTCTAACGCAGGACTAGTAAAGGCCCAGTGCACTACTTTTGTGGGGGTTAAAAAGGTTTTTTTCTATTCTGATTTTTTCAGGGGGTGCTGCAGCACCCTCAGCACCGCTAGTTCCCGCAGCTATGATCGCTTCAACTGAGAAATACTATAACAGTAAATTAATAAATGACATTCACTACGATAACGCTGTCTCTAATAATCGAATAGCTTACACTGATCTACCGCGGACCTTTGACAAATAAATCTCTGTGTGAAAAAGGCATCCCATGGTCTGTTTTATCAACAAGCTTAATCTATTCCGATCCCAATAATTTAGGTTGTCTAGTAAACGATCCCCCCCCCCCCCCCCCCCCCGCCCCCTCTGGTATGTTCTATTGCCAACTGTTTGTGACTCGTCGTTGTTTCCCTGTTTACTACTCAAAGATATTTTACTTATTAAGTCAAAGACTAAATTAACTTGCAATAGAGCCCCACAGTGGAGGTGTCATAATATCCATTAAACCTAGCGGTCAAACAAAGATATGGTTCTAATAATTTTTCCACCATTCATTTTTCCCCATAGGGAATTTCATAAACACTCAAAATAAGGGCTGTGTTGCATGTCGACTTACCCTGGCATGACATTTTGATAACCATGTAAATCTCTCTTGGACAAGATGACATTGATCAATATTTGATCAATATTCTGTATTTTTTTGTGTTATCTGTAATCGTTTTGTTTGTCTTGTGTAGTTTCTTAAGTATTTCTAAAATGCCCTATGGGGAAAATGAATGGTGGAAAAACTATTGGAACCATTTCCTTGTTTGACCGTTAGGTTTTATGGGTATTATTACTCATAATGTGGTAGTCTATACATTGATCTCAAATATATTAGCATAACTAGGCTACACAGAACCATGGCGGACCCGTTGTAAAACTAGAGGCTTTTTTCACTGTATTAAAACGTGTCCCAGTGCAACATGACTTGCTCTTCCTACATAGACGTGGCTTACAGAGCAGCGCATGTATCGTCATATACCAACTGATCGACTTATCTCACCACACCGGCAATTAAGGAGAATGAGAGGCTCAATTAAAATATGTTACAAAACTGCTGTATTTGAAGCACAACAGCCCAGTTTTCCTGATGTTGCTATGGCAATCAAGCTGTTTTTTTTACCATTCCTCATCATTAAAGTGAAGGAGGTAGATGTAGACTCATCTGCAGCTCTGGAGAATCTGTGCGTTTCTCTCACTACTGCTAGCGGAACTAACGATAGTGTCACTTTCCTATGGTAATGAGGAGCCCTTCAAAATAAAAGCCCACATTTCAAAACATTGCAAGGTGGATAAAGCATTCAAAAATACAGTATATTACATTTTAATCAATGTCAATTTGTATGGTGCTTATAAACAAATACAATAAGTCATTTTTGTTTCAAAAAATCAGATATGGAAAAATACAACTATTATTTGTGCTGATGTAAAAGTGGGGTTGGGAGTAGTCAGTAGATCCTGTAGAATCTAGATATGGTGTTATTTCATGGGGCACTGAATAATACAGAGTGTTGCTGGCTTTTCAATTCATTCTCCCATTCACTCTGTTGGTGGTGCTCATAAAATGTATCATAACTTCAAAATGAATAAAGGAGCCCTCTTTGGAAATGTGTAGCGCTTGTAGAGTATATTGTTCCAGACGTATACGGTTGTAAGATAATGAAGGACAGCAAAAACGTATTGATTTGAGGGATCTTTACTTTAGTATCTGTCCAGGCAGCAGAGCAGAAGACAACAGCAGCAATTAAGCAGTGTAACCATGTTCTTAACTCTGGCTCCAGTGGAGGACAATGAACCAAGAGCCGAGTTTGCCCTCAGCTCTGGGTAGTGATTTAACTCTTTGATCTCTGCCCCAACCTTGAAGAACCATTTTAATCATTAGCATATGCATGTCCTACTTGTATGTTAATTGCTTTGAGAGTTCCTGTCACACCAAACTTGATTCCTCACCATCACTGGGTATGGTGAGATGTTCTCCAAATGAATTACCTGATAAAGCAAACTGATGTTTACTTACACAGTAGCGTCTTCATGAGCTTAATTCAACTGTTGATACCCTATCAAAACCCAACATGTAAGCTTGTTTAACTACACATTTTTGTAAACAAAGTAAATGTAAACAAATACTGTAAAGCCCCCCAAAAACATGGTTAAAATTATCATTTTAATATCATGGATGGTCAGTCCTTGCATCCATAACTCATTTGAGAGTGATACATTTCTCCAAGTCCAAAACCCAAGTCCTAGAGGCAAATATTGTATTTGTCAGGTTAAGTGGTTGACCTGATTAGAAATTTTTGCACATGTCAAGGCTGGTCTAGGGGCGATTTAAATGTATAAAGCTAAGGCACGGTCTATCATCGTTTACATTGAAGCAATTTGCTTCTCAACTAAACAGCTACTTGTAGGCCCATTTGGCATCTCCATAGCCTGGTTCCTCTCTAGGTTTCTTCCTAGGTTTTGGCCTTTCTAGGGAGTTTTTCCTAGCCCCCGTGCTTCTACACCTGCATTGCTTGCTGTTTGGGGTTTTAGGCTGGGTTTCTGTACAGCACTTTGAGATATCAGCTGATGTAAGAAGGGCTACATAAATACATTTGATTTGATTTGATTAGTGCAAGAGTAATGCATTTACAGTGTAATGCACTTGTGCCAATGGAATGGACAGAGCAAAAGGCCAGCAGTACTTTAATCTAGACACAGGCCTCAAACAGGTATGCCTGTCTGTTAGCACTTCATGTAATGACAAACCAGGTTTGTCCATTGTGTTTTTGCGTCTCATGTTGATATTGGTATTTTGGTCAAGACTACATTTTAGTACTTTCAGGTGCAATCAGGGCCCTGCTCAAGTAAACATGGACACATTATTCACCTAGTCGGTTTAGGGATTCGAACACAGCAGCCCTTCGGTTACTAGCCCAAAGCTCTTAACAGCTAATCTACCTGCCACCCTACACAAGAGCACAATGACTCCAGACCCTCCGAGTGAACATTTCAAACCTTAATTACCCCTCACTTCTCACATTTTTATCCAAGATCTTACTGGAACAGTGTGTGGACTAAAAGATGAAATCACATTTATATGCTTTTGGGCAACGTATTTGTAGATAGGCTGACAACGTTCCATTCTAAAATGGCAGCTGTCCATGGTTCTGATATGTGTGCCACTGTTCAAACGTCAACCTCAAGCGGCAGTAGCAAACATGACCTAGCGTTTTGTCCTCATCTGTTTAGTATTCTAGGGATTTTAGTGAGTAGACTGGCATCGGGCACATAGATGCGTTTTTTTTTCTCTCCTTTTCTGTAAGCCAATATGCAATGCATATGCAGTGTATTGCATTGCAGGAAATGGAGTGGGTGGAGTAAGGAGTCACTGTCACGCCCTGGCCTTAGTATTCTTTGTTTTCTTTATGTTTTTTAGTTAAGTCAGGGTGTGACATGGGGAATGTATGTGTTTTGTAGTGTCTAGGGGTGTTGTATGTGTATGGGGCAGAGTAGAGTATAGTTGTCTAGTTATGTCTATGGCTGCCTAGATTGGTTCTCAATCAGAGACAGCTGTCATTCATTGTCTCTGATTGGGTAGTTGTCTATGTTGTACGTTTGTAGCTTGTGTTTGCACTTACGTCTTTAGCTTCACGATGGTTTGTTTCGTTTTGTAATAGTGTTCGTTGCGTGTTTTTCCCTCTTCTAAATAAAGATATGTATTTTGCACACGCTGCGCCTTGGTCCACTCTCTCTCACGAAGATGATCGTGACAGTCACAAGCACTCTGTATTAATTAAACCCGTTGCCCAACACAATAGACCAATGTACGTTTTATAGAGTATATATTTGCAATAAAGTGTATTTTCTAAAGAAATGCTGGTATAAATAATACAATATAAAAAATATAAATATGTTCAATTATCTATACCTTCTTTTAAAGGTGGTTGCAAACAGTTGTACTGCACAAAAGTACCAAAAAAAAATCCATATCCCCAAGGTTTAGCATGTCTTTGTAAAGGGTCCCGTTCTGTGAGCTTGTGTGGCCTACCACTTTGTGGCTGAGCCGTTGTTGCTCCAAGACGTTTCTACTTCACGATAACAGCTTTTGTTGGAAAGGTGGCATCCTATGATAGTGCCACATTAAAAGTCACTAAGCTCTTCAGTGCGGGCCATTCTACTGCCAATGTTTGTCTATGGAGATTGCATGGCTGTGTGCTAGATTTTATACACCTGTCAGCAACGGGTGTGGCTGAAATACACAAATCAACTCATTTGAATGGGTGTCCACGTACTTTTGGCCATGTAGTGTGACAGTAATGTATAGTATTTTCGGAATGTATTCAGACCCCTTCACTTTTTCCACATTTTGTTACGTTACAGCCTTATTCTAAAATGTATAAAATAAAATAAATGTCCTCAACAATCTACACCCTACAATGACAAAGCCGAAAACAGGTTTTGTCACGCCCTGGCCTTAGTATTCTTTGTTTTCTTAATTATTTTAGTTAGGTCAGGGTGTGACATGGGGAATGTATGTGTTTTTTGTAGTGTCTAGGGTGGTTGTAAGGTTTAGGGGGTTTATTAGAGTAGTTCGGTTTATGTGTAGTATAGAAGTCTAGCTGTGTCTATGGTGGAGTGTATGTTTCTAGGTATGTCTATGGTTGCCTGAGTGGGTCTCAATCAGAGACAGATGTCTTTCATTTGTCTCTGATTGGGAGCCATACTTAAGGCAGCCATAGGCATCATGCATTTGTGGGTAATTGTCTATGTTGAACGTAAGTAGTTTGTGTGTGCACTTGCGTTTGTAGCTTCACGGTCGTTTGTTGTTTTGGTTAGTTTGTGTATAGTGTTTGTTTCGTGTTTTTTCCCTCTCTTACAAAATAAAGAGATGTATTTTGCATACGCTGCGCCTTGGTCCACTGTCATTCAAGAAGACGACCGTGACAGGTTTAGACATTTTTGCTAATTTATAAAAAGTAAAAACAGAAATACCTTATTTACATAAGTATTCAGACCCTTTGCTATGCGACTTAAAATAAAGCTCAGGTGAATCCTATTTGCATTGATCATCCTTGAGATGTTTCTACAACATCTCAAGGATGTTGACGAAGATTTTTTCTTCAACAAGCAGGATGCACAGGACATTCTCCGAACGCCCGACAAGGCCAACATCCCAGTTATTTGCAAGAGGAAGAGATGCAGGTACAGAGGACACAGAGCGGGGTGTCTCGTTATGGATCCGCAGAAGGCGAGTGGGAAAGCTGCCGTTACTGTCAATATTACTCGCCAACGTGCAATCACTGGACAATAAATTAGACGAGGTACGATCGCGAATATCATACCAATGGGACATCAAAAACTGTAAAATCTTATGTTTCACGGAATCGTGGCTGAATGATGACATGGATATTCAGCTAGCGGGATATATGCTGCACCGGCAAGATAGAACAGCACACTCTGGTAAGATGAGGGGGGGGGCGGTCTGTGCATATCTGTAAACAACAGCTGGTGCACGAAATCTACGGAAGTCTCTAGATTTTGCTCGCCTGAAGTAGAGTATATTGTGATAAAATGTAGACCACACTATTTGCCAAGAGAGTTTTCAGCTATACTTTTCGTGGCTGTTTATTTACCACCACAGACAGATGCTGGCACTAAGACCACACTCAGTCAGCTGTATAAGGAAATAAGCAAACAGGAAACCGATCACCCTGAGGCGGCGCTCCTAGTGGCCGGAGACTTTAATGCAGGGAAACTTAAATCAGTTCTACCTAATTTCTATCAACATGTTAAATGTGCAACCAGAGGGGAAACAATTCTAGATCACCTGTACTCCACACACAGAGACGCGTACAAAGCTCTCCCTCGCACTACATTTGGTAAATCCGACCACAATTCTATCCTCCTGATTCCTGCTTACAAGCAAAAAATTAAAGCGGGAAGCACCAGTGACCCGGTCTATAAAAAAGTGGGTCAGATGAAGCAGATGCTAAACTACAGGACTGTTTTGCTATCACAGACTGGAACATGTTCCGGGATTCTTCCGATGGCATTGAGGAGTACACCACATCAGTCACTGGCTTTATCAATAAGTGCATAGAGGACGTCGTCCCTACAGTGACTGTACGTACATACCCCAACCAGAAGCCATGGATTACAGGCAACATTCTCACTGAGCTAAAGGGTAGAACTGCCGTTTTCAAGGTGCGGGACTCAACATGTCCCTGATTGATTCTGTAATACCAACATGTTTCAAGCAGACCACCATAGTCCCTGTGCCCAAGAACACAAAGGCAACCTGCCTAAATGACTACAGACCCGTAGCACTCGCTTCCATAGCCATGAAGTGCTTTGAAAGGCTGGTAATGGCTCACATCAACACCATTATCCAAGAAACCCTAGACCCACTCCAATTTGCATACCACCCAAACAGATCCACAGATGATGCAATCTCTATTGCACTCCACACTGCCCTTTCCCACCTGTACAAAAGGAACACCTACGTGAGAATACTATTCATTGACTACACCTCAGCGTTCAACACCATAATAACCTCAAAGCTCATCACTAAGCTAAGGATCCTGGGGCTAAACACCTCCCTCTGCAACTGGATTCTGGACTTCCTGACGGGCCGCCCCCAGGTGGTGAGGGTAGGTAGCAACACATCTGCCACGCTGATCCTCAACACTGGAGCCCCTCAGGAGTGCGTGCTCAGTCCCCTCCTGTACTCCCTGTTCACCCACGACTGCATGGCCAGGTGTAACGGATGTGAAATGGCTAGCTAGTTAGCGGGTACGCGCTAATAGCATTTCAATCGGTTACGTCACTTGCTCTGAGACCTGAAGTAGGGTTTCCCCTTGCTCTGCAAGGGCCGTGGCCTTTGTGGAGCGATGGGTAACGATGCTTCGGTTTCCCCTTTCTGCAAGGGCCGCGGCCTTTGTGGTGCGATGGGTAATGATGCTTCGTGGGCGACCGTTGTTGATATGTGCAGAAGGTCCCTGGTTCGCGCCCGTGTCGGGCGAGGGGACGGTTTAAAGTTATACTGTTACACAGGCACGACTCCAACACCATCATTAAGTTTTCAGACGACACAACAGTGGTAGGCCTGATCACCGACAACGACGAGACAGCCTATAGGGAGGAGGTCAGAGACCTGACCGGGTGGTGCCAGAATAACAACCTATCCCTCAACGTAACCAAAACTAAGAAGATGATTGTCAACTACAGGAAAAGGAGGACCGAGCACACCCCCATTCTCATCGACAGGGCTGTAGTGGAGCAGGTTGAGAGCTTCAAGTTCCTTGGTGTCCACATCAACAACAAACTAGAATGGTCCAAACACACCAAGAAAGTCGTGAAGAGGGCACGACAAAGCCTATTCCACCTCAGGAAACTAAAAAGATTTGGCATAGGTCCTCAGATCCTCAAAAGGTTCTACAGCTGCAACATCGAGAGCATCCTGACTGGTTGCATCACTGCCCAGTACGGCAACTACTCGGCCTCCGACCGCAAGGCACTTGCGACCGCAAGGCACTACAGAGGGTAGTGCGTACGGCCCAGTACATTACTGGGGCCAAGCTTCCTGCCATCCAGGACCTCGATACCAGGCAGTATCAGAAGAAGGCCCTAAAAATGGTCAAAGACCCCAGCCACCCCAGTCATAGACTGTTCTCTCTACTACCGCATGGCAAGCGGTACCGGAGTGCCAAGTCTAGGTCCAAGAGGCTTCTAAACAGCTTCTACCCCCCAAGCCATAAGACTCCTGAACATCTAATTAAATGGCTACCCAGGCTACCCAGACTATTGCCCCCCCCACCCCACCCCTCTTTTACACCACTGCAACTCCCTGTTATCATCTATGCATAGTCACTTTAATAGCTCTACCTACATGTACATATTACCTCAATTACCTCAACTAACCGGTGCCCCCGCACATTGACTCTGTACCGGTACCCCCTTTATATAGTCTCACTATTGTTATTTTACTGCTGCTCTTTAACTATTTGTAACTTTTATTTCTTATTCTTATTCATATTTTTTAAACTGCATTGTTGGTCAAGGGCTTGTAAGTAAGCATTTCACTGTAAGGTCTACTACACCTGTTGTATTCGACACACACACTAACTTCGGTCGTCACTAGTTGCCACAGCCAGAAAGTCATAAACCCCGCCTATTTCTACAATTTCTCTTGTGAAATCAGATTTTAAACGGAAACCTAACCTTATCCACACTGCTAATCTTATGCCTAACTTTAAAGCAAATTTTTGTTTTCAGGAATTTTGACGATATAGCCCATTTTGACTTTCTTGGCACTCCTCCCACCGTTGAAAAAAGTATTTATTAATGTCTACATTAGTTTTTGCCACATTTATTCTATTTCAGACACCTTAATGCATACTTCTAAATTATATTATGTTAGCTAAACGTCATTTATTTTAGATAACTAATGTAAATGTCACCACTAAAACACAAATTATGCTTAAATACATGTCATTTTGTCCTTGAAACATTTCATTTAAATACTGTAGAATTCCATTCTTCCTATAGAGGACTGCCAATATGGCCGAACGGTGGCTTCAAAGAATTTCAAACCGTCTCTCAATGACCAATACATAGCAACTGCAATCCAGTGTTTTACTTTTTTTTTTTTAATTAACAACAAATCAATACAGGAAGTACATGTGGGAACACAAGTATATAAATAATATACAATGGACAATTGGGCTAGGGGGTACAATATCACATTACACAAGGATCTTAAGGGTTTATATACTGTACATCATTGGCAGTGACCTATTGCCAGGGATTTATTTTGACAATGGTGCCATCATGTGGACATTGCGAGTAATGCACTCAGCAGCTGATTGACGTTCAACAGGTCGATGAGCTTGCGCAGTCATTTATGTTTACAACTCATGTTTCTGCACAGCTTCCGTTTGAAGAGGTTTGATCAAGCAGTCGTGCATGTCTTTATTGTGGGCGGAATGTTGTTTCAAGCGTCATGAAGTCTGGGTTTTGTGAAACGAGACCAATTTGAACCTACTGTAGTGGCTTACTACGAAAACTATACTACGCAATTGGTGACACGCTCTCGAGGTGTGTTCAAGATTGAAGGTAGATCGACAGTAAGTTTGACCAGAGCAAGGAGTCTGAGTAGCCAGTCATAGATCGCCAGCCTGCAAGGATCATATCCCGTTTTCGCAACTTTCTTCTTAATAAGTAAGGTAGGTTTCTAGCTTCGACGCAACTAATTCTGGGAGTCTGTTGTGACATTGGGCCTCGACTCAGTCCCAGCCCAATGTATTTTTAAGCAATTCAAAATATACAATATAATAGAAAAAAAAGTATACAAACATTACAAAGAACAGTCATGGAATACATACAATATATTTTAATAAACACCTTGTAAAAAGTACAAGCATTCAAAGTTTTAATAGCTTTTTATGTCATGAGAAGAAGAAAGTTTTTATTGTTTAATTTCATTCTCAAATAATATAGGTTTTCGACTCTTACATTTACGAATTTGGAATTGAGCTAAAATAACAATGATTTTTGATTAAGAAGGCTTCGCATAGCCTTTGCAATACTTTGTAGAAAAATAAATATATAACATTTTCAAGTAGAAGGGGAAAAATGTGCATGTATATAATCTAAAAAAAAATCTACATATCTTTCCACAACTTCCGGGTATAACATAAATGTAAAACAGTCCGGTTGTTCATTAAAGAAGGTACAATAAACCTCAATGTCTTTAAAAAACTTTTAAGTTCATGTTTAGTAGGGTAGCATTTTTGTATTCATTTCAATATAACGAATGTAATGTTATTAGTTAAAAAGAAACTTCTGAGAAAGAGAGTAACCAAAGAGATACATCCCTTTGTAACCAATTATTCCCAGCTAGCACAGTGGATCTGGGCTGATTCCTAGCTGGGTTACATTTATTTTGAGTTCTCTCTATGATAGGGTTAAAGTTCAGAAAACATCTAGCTTTGGTTTCTTAAGTTATTGTTATTTCCAGATAAGTGATTGTATCCTTAACTGGGATGTCAGATATTGAGGGCATTTCAATCAAATCAATCAAATTGATTTATAAAGCCCTTTTTGCATCAGCCGATGTCACAAAGTGCTGTACAGAAACTCAGCCTAAATCCCCAAACAGCAAGCAATGCAGATGTAGAAGCATGGTGGCTAGGAAAAACTCCCTAGAAAGGCCAGAACCTAGAAAGAAACTGAGAGAGGAACCAGGCTATGAGGGGTGGCCAGTCCTCTTCTGGCTGTGCCTGGTGGAGATTATGCAGATGACCTGCAGGGTCAGATAATAATAATCAGTGGGATACTGGCAACAACAGTTCACATGTATTTATGTTCAACCCAAGAATGAATGATTCACATTAAGCGCAATTGGAACCTGAAAGATCTTAACGTGCCGTAAACTCACTCCACAGTTAGCAGGAAATGTCTCAGATGGAGCTACCAAATTGGTACCTTTCGCACGTTGTCAAGGAGTGCGGTCACGTGTGTTGCACAGCGGAGGATCATTGGTTCAAACCGGGTATGGGGGGGCGGGCAAAGTTGGGGAAGATAGACTGTTAGCAGTATACAGACTGTTTCACTATTGCCACTTGTATACAGACATTTTGTAAAATGATTAAATATATCTCCAAAGCCACATTTGTTTTTAAGGGCATGAAAAATAATGTAATGTTCTACTATATCAAAGGCTTTATAAACATTCCAAAAGAGTATAAAACTCTCATCAGATACCAAATCTGAGTGATCTATGATATTTAATACCAGTCTGACACTATTCGAGATGTCTATTTCTCATAAACCCTGACTGGGACTCATCTATAATGGTTGAAGGCCGACCGCAGTACTGCAGGCATTGTCACCAGAATACAGGATCCCCCATTATAGTGAATGGGTAAATGGCGATCTTCTTGGTCAATATTCGTGTATATTAAACAAATTATTGAACACAATTATGGTACCAATAATTGGTTATGTTTCACCAGATGTATGTCCTTGAACCGATTACTTTAAAATCACGGGCGGCAGGTAGCCTAGTGGTCAGAGCGTCCACCCGGCACAGCCAGAAGAGGACTGGCCACCCCTCAGCCTGGTTCCTCTCTAGGTTTCTTCCTCGGTTCTGGCCTTTCTAGGGAGTTTTTCCTAGCCACTGTGCTTCTACACCTGCATTGCTTGCTGTTTGGGGTTTTAGGCTGGGCTTCTGTACAGCACTTTGAGACATCGGCTGATGTAAGAAGGGCTTTATAAATACATTTGATTTGATTTGACTAGTAACCAGAACGTTGCAAGATCGAATCCCAGAGCTGACAAGGTAAAAATCTGTCGTTCTGCCCCTGAACAAGACAGTTAACCCACTGTTCCTAGGGCGTCATTGAAAATAAGAATTTGTTCTTAACTGACTTGCCTATGTAACGGATGTGAAAAGGCTAGCTAGTTAGCGGGTACGCGCTACTAGCGTTTCAATCAGTTACGTCACTTGCTCTGAAACCTAGATGTAGTGTTGCCCCTTGCTCTGCAAGGGCCGCGGCTTTTGTGGAGCGATGGGTAACGACGCTTCGTGGGTGTCAGTTGTTGATGTGTGCAGAGGGTCCCTGGTTCGCGCCCATGTCGGGGCGAGGGGACGGTTTAAAAGTTAAACTGTTACACCTAGTTAAAATAAAGATAAAATTAACATACAGATGAAGTAATGAGGATCATTTAGTTGCTAATGGCAGCCTGCAGTACCTCGGTCTGCCTTCAAGAGAAACTCCACAAGGACAGCACTGAGCTAACCTGCAACATCATTTCCTAGAGTAGCTCAAACTACGCATGCAATGTTTCCAAAAAACATCCTCCATGTCGCAAGATTTCGACACACTGAAATCACACTTCCTGATCATCAAATACGCCACTGAGAATCTTCATAGGAAACAATGGGGTGACGTCATCGATGACTTCGTCCATATGTTTTACATTCTATGGGATCATCAGAGATCCTATCATTCACCATTTAACTGTTGACTAGTGTTTAGAGTGGTCCCAGCAGACTCCCAGAATAAGTTACATTGAAAGGGAAAGGGGGAATACCTAGTCAGTTGTCCAACTGAATGTATTCAACTGAAATGTGTCTTCCACATGTAACCCAAGCTAGTAGATGTCTTGGTAGAATGATGTGAATAGGCTGCTCTGCATAGACTTCAAATCACTTTGCTCAATGTTATTATTATTTTTTGACATAGGGGCTATGAAATATGCATATGTGGGTTGGCAATTTTAAAAAAGTATATATTTTTTACCTTTATTTAACTAGGAAAGTCAGTTAAGAACAAATTCTTATTTTCAATGATGGCCTACTGGGGAACAGTGGGTTAACTGTCTTGTTCAGGGGCAGAACGACAGATTTTTACCTTGGCAGCTCGGGGATTCGATCTTGCAACCTCTCGGTTACTAGTCCAACACACTAACCACTAAGCTAAACTAGCTAGGTTAAAGAAGTCCGATTGATAGAACAGTTACCCCTACACATAAGACGAATATAACCAGTAGCCTAAATAACCTAATAATTGTAAGTGCGTGTTTTATGCTTGCACACATGCACCTTCTGCGTTTTTTTCCTTTGACTATACTGCCTGTCAATAATCTGTCAGTCACTCGGCCTAGGCCCTATGGAATCACTGCCTGTCAATAATCTGTCAGTCACTAGGCCTAGGCCCTATGGAATTACTGCCTGTCAATAATCTGTCAGTCACTAGGCCCTATGGAATCACTGCCTGTCAATAATCTGTCAGTCACTAGGCCCTATGGAATCACTGCCTGTCAATAATCTGTCAGTCACTAGGCCTAGGCCCTATGGAATCACTGCCTGTCAATAATCTGTCAGTTACTAGGCCCTATGGAATCACTGCCTGTCAATAATCTGTCAGTCACTAGGCATAGGCCCTATGGAATCACTTCCTGTCAATAATCTGTCAGTCACTAGGCCTAGGCCCTATGGAATCACTGCCTGTCAATAATCTGTCAGTCACTAGGCCTAGGCCCTATGGAATCACTGCCTGTCAATAATCTGTCAGTCACTAGGCCCTATGGAATTACTGCCTGTCAATAATCTGTCAGTCACTAGGCCCTATGGAATCACTGCCTGTCAATAATCTGTCAGTCACTAGGCATAGGCCCTATGGAATCACTTCCTGTCAATAATCTGTCAGTCACTAGGCCTAGGCCCTATGGAATCGCTGCCTGTCAATAATCTGTCAGTCACTAGGCCTAGGCCCTATGGAATCACTGCCTGTCAATAATCTGTCAGTCACTAGGCATAGGCCCTATGGAATCACTTCCTGTCACTAATCTGTCAGTCACTAGGCCCTATGTAATCCCTGCCTGTCAATAATCTGTCAGTCACTAGGCCCTATGTCATCACTGTAACTGAATCCTGACTTTGAATCCATTCTAGAGATCATACAGAAAGGAATACATGGCTACAGTCAGAGTGGTGCATCGGCAGCCAGCCCTGTGGCGGCAGTGCCATAGGACTGCTGCTATAGCCCTCTGTCATCTCCACACCAGCAGCAACAGCCATGCCTCCTCCTCCAAAGAGCATTACAAGGTCCTAGTGCTGGGAGGAGGAAGTGGTGGCATCACAATGAGTGCTCGGATGAAGAGGAAGCTAGGGGCGGAAAACGTGGCCATAGTGGAACCCAGTGAGGTATTAAAGACAGTGGGTGTCTCAAATGGCCCCCTATTCCTATATAGTCCACTACTTGACCAGGGGCCCATAGTGCATTACATAAGGAATAGGAGGCCATTTTGGATGTGGAACATGTAGTCTCGTGCACAAGAGTATATATTTAAACATTAAGGCCCGAGGAGGGGGTGTGGTATATGGCCAATATACCACTGCTAAGGGATGTTCTTAGGCGGAGTGCCTGGATACAGCCCTTAGCCGTGGTATATTGGCCATATCACAAACCCCCAAGGTGCCTTAGAGCAGTAAAAATCTATGTTTTGTCATACCCCGTGGTATACGGTTTGATATACCACGGCTGTCAGCCAATCAGCATTCAGGGCTGGAACCTCCCAGTTTATAATAAGCAACATTCTTCCCGTAGATGCACTACTATCAGCCCATCTGGACATTGGTTGGCGCCGGGGCTAAAGGTGTGGCCTCTTCCGGTCGCCCCACCGCCAGTGTTGTGCCGTCTGGTGTTAAGTGGGTTAGATCCAGGGTTCAGGAGATCGACCCAGACACAAACACTGTGCGCACAGGAAATGGCATGGAGGTAGGTTGGGCTGTTTACTTTCCATATCGTTTATTTGATTTATTTCTCATTGGTTGAAGTTATAAAATGTAATTATAGGGCTTGGTCTCCATCTGAAGGCAAAGGTCAGTCAAGTGTTGTCATAATCTGTGTTGCTCATTTTTCCTGCGGATAATAGGCTGAATCTACCCCACACAGCAAAACCGATTAGTGAAGGTGCTGGAGGCAAAATGCTAAACTGGGGAAAAAAACAGAAAAAGCCATAACACTTCAACATCAGATGGCAAGATAAAAGGCTATAGAGCAGGGCTCTCCAATCCTGTTCTCAAACCCTGTTCTCGTAGGTTTACACCAGGGCTCTCCAACCCTGTTCCCAGAGAGGAACCATCCTGTAGGTTTACACCAGGGCTCTCCAACCCTGTTCCCAGAGAGGAACCATCCTGTAGGTTTACACCAGGGCTCTCCAACCCTGTTCCCAGAGAGGAACCCTCCTGTAGGTTTACACCAGGGCTCTCCAACGCTGTTCCCAGAGAGGAACCCTCCTGTAGGTTTACACCAGGGCTCTCCAACGCTGTTCCCAGAGAGGAACCCTCCTGTAGGTTTACACCAGGGCTCTCCAACCCTGTTCCCAGAGAGGAACCCTCCTGTAGGTTTACACCAGGGCTCTCCAACCCTGTTCCCAGAGAGGAACCCTCCTGTAGGTTTACACCAGGGCTCTCCAACCCTGTTCCCAGAGAGGAACCCTCCTGTAGGTTTACACCAGGGCTCTCCAACCCTGTTCCCAGAGAGGAACCCTCCTGTAGGTTTACACCAGGGCTCTCCAACCCTGTTCCTGGAGAGCTACTCTCCTGTAGGTTTACACCAGGGCTCTCCAACCCTGTTCCTGGAGAGCTACTCTCCTGTAGGTTTACACCAGGGCTCTCCAACCCTGTTCCCAGAGAGGAACCCTCCTGTAAGTTTACACCAGGGCTCTCCAACCCTGTTCCTGGAGAGCTACTCTCCTGTAGGTTTTCAATCCAACCCCAGTTGTAACTGACATGATTCAGTTTATCAACCAGCTAATTATTAGAGTCAGGTTCACTAAATTAGGAACAGGGTTGGAGAGGCCTGCAATATAGATTATCTTGATTTGCAACTGGACAAATGACAATGAAATTATTCAGCTTTACATGTCCTTTACACGGAGTACACCAAACATTAGGAACGACTTCCTAACAGTGAGTTGCACTCCATGTTCCCTCTAAACTTCGCGCTCGCCCCGGGACTGCCGCCCAGGAGAAACATTGGCCCACGTAGAGAAGCACGAGATTGAACAGACCGGTGCGGCATAACCAATCAGAGCTACAGTAGGCCTATATGCAAATAGACCGTTGGCATATGGATCGGTTACTTTGAACTGGACCGTGTTTACAGCATGAGCGTAACAGCATGAGATGCAGTGATTTTGAGATCAAAGGGAGAGCTGCATGTAGCCATGTGTGCACATTTTGTTCATTTATTTTGCTAGTTAGTGAGTTATTAGCCCAGTTGTAGATCATTTGTAGTCAGCGATAGTGGAGTGATTGCTTCCTACAAGAGCATTTCAAAACATGTACATTTCTAGACATCTTTGAAAAGCGAGTCAGGTAACAAGCTTTTTTTGTCTTAAAGGGGCAGTGTTGTATTTTGAAACAGGCTTGAGTAAGCTAAGTAGTGAATAGGCAGAGGGTAGCATAATTTGTCTGATTCTCTGTAATAATGGTATCAGAATAATAATGCATTTTACATTTTCAGTCACCTGGTCTGAAGGACAAGTGGATAAACAGGTTAATGTCAAGCCCTGCATGTTTTTTTCAAAAGTCTCATGGAATGTAGGTCTACATTGAACACCACACATTGTCTGCTACTGTAGGCTGAATGATAGAACAGCTATTTCCATGTTAAAATGTTATGGGATGCATTTTCTCCATTGTTTTTGATGGTAAGCCACTCTGGTAGGTCTAGATTATGATCAAATAGCCACAGTAGCCTACTTGACCACGGTTAAAACTGTAACTTAAAGTGGTTACAGCCTCAGTGTTCACAGTAAACGCGTTCTGGAAGTTGCACAGAATTTTAACAACGTTTGCGCTCAGCAGACCTGAAATGTGCTCAGTGCTGAAACAAATGAGAGGAAACATTTGTTTTTTCTTCCCTATTCACCCGCTAAATGTCACACATACACAATCCATGTCTCAATTGTCTCAAGGCTTAAAAATCCTTCTTTAACCGGTCTCCTTCCCTTCATCTACACTGATTGAAGTGGATTTAACAAGTGACATCAATAAGGGATCATAGCTTTCACCTGGTCAGTCTATATCATGGAAAGATCAAAGTTATTAATTGGTTTGTATACTCGGTGTATGTTTGTTAATAACAAGGCCTACAATAATTTTACCTTACAACTGACTGGAACTTGTATTGTCTTCCCTGTAACAGATCTCCTACCAATATCTGATAGTGGCTTTAGGTTTACAGCTACACTATGAGAAGGTAATACGCACCATATTGTTTATTTTATGCCTTTCACCACTCCCTCAATATTGTTTTAAAGGTCCAATGCAGACATGTTTTTTTCAATATCAAATCATTTCTGTGGAACAATGAAATAACTTACTGTGAATTGTTATCAATTAAAATGGTCAAAAAATAAACAAAAATAGCTTCTTAGCAGACTGTCTGAGTGGGGAGGTTTGGAACTCTCTTATTGGTCTATTAACGAATGTATTGTCTGGTGATGTCACCAGGCAGGCCAAAACTCCATTCTACCAAAACAGGCAGAAATTTCAGGTGGCCTTCTCAAACAGCGCTTACACTAAAAGGGCATTATCATATTTTTTCACAATTTCACAGTATTATTCCAACCTTAGTGTGGAAATATGTTTAAAATACAGGTAAATCACGTTTTTTACTGCAATGGGCCTTTTAACATAAATCCTTTTATAGTATGAGTCAGTCACTGCCAATGATCATCTATTTTTGTCTCTCACAATCACTCTCTAGATCAAGGGCCTGCCTGAGATTGAAGATTGGGTCAAATTTAAGATTGGTTCAAACTATTCCGTACAAACTGTGGAGAAGACTTGGAGTGCACTGCAGAACTTTAAGGAGGGAAATGCTGTATTCTCTTTCCCCAACACTCCGGTGAAGTGTGCAGGAGCCCCACAGAAGATCATGTACCTGACCGATGCTTATCTCAGAAAGGTATTGTGATATAAAATGCATCAGATAAACTGTTACAAAAATGTGGATTCAGAATACCTTTTTATATCTGGGTTGACTTGTGTTCATTAGTGCACACCGTAGCAAAACGTTTTGAAATGGTAAAAGTGTATTTCTTACTGGTACCTAATGAACACAACCCAGCTCTCATCTGTGTCATACCCTTCCTCAATATTATAACAGGTTTATTCTGATCCCTCTCGAAGACAGGAAAAAGGGCTAAGGCCAACGTTGTGTACAACACATCACTGCCAGTGCTGTTTGGGGTCAAGAAATATGCAGATGCATTGTGGGAGATTGTGAAGAGTCGCGACATCGAGGTGAATCTCAGACAAAATCTCATCGAGGTCCGGGCCGACAAGCAGGAAGCTGTGTTTGAAAACCTCGACAATCCCGGAGAAACCAAAGTGTTTGAGGTAATTTGCTAATGGAAAACACAGAATGTAGCCGAAGGGTTTGTTCATAGATTTCTAACATATTATTTAAGTTGACATAGAAAACTGATGCTAAGTAACATAGTATGCAGATGTAGTCACAGTTATTGTAGCATTCAATATCTCAGTGGCCTTGTGGTTGGTGTTTCTCCCCTAAGATAAGAAGATTGGGAGTTTGTTCCCCAAAGACTCTAAAAAATGATACCTGGTACATCAAGCTGACTCACACTACAGAAACAGGAGATAGACTAGCATCCTGTCCAGGGGGTGTGCTGGTACATCAAGCTGCCTCACTACATAATTAGGAGATAGGGCAGGAGCCTATGGGTCATTCTGGCTCAGACAAGGCTTACTTGTCTAAAGCTTAACTTACTATCTGAGAATTTGCTGGGCAACAACAAGACAGTAATAGTTTGATTTTGTTTGTGCTAATTTTCAGTCAGGGAATCAAGCTTTTCTTTCTTTTTCAGTATGAGATGCTTCATGTCACTCCTCCGATGGGACCCAACCCGGTGGTTAAAGGATCCTTATTGGCTGATGAGGCTGGCTGGCTGGACGTCAACAAAGAGACCCTTCAACATAACAAGTATCCCAACGTGTTTGGGATCGGAGACTGCACTAACCTGCCGACATCCAAAACAGCTGCTGCCGTGGGTAAGTCGTTTTTTTGTTTTTTCCTGTTTTGCCACTTGTAAAAAATGATAATACCACAACTAAACACCAGGGGAAACAGCTCTTGCAAAACTTTTGCTCTAGTATGGATGACCACACACCATAGCAGTCATCTTTACTCTACAACGTTGAAAATAGTAAAAATAAAGAAAAACCTTGAATGAGTAGGTGCGAGGTTGAAAACTTGTACCTACATGTACTACAATTGTTGTTGAGCATGGGGAAGAGCATCAGTAAGAATATGGTGCATTTTCTTTCCAGCTGCCCAGTCTAGTATTCTGGACAGAACAATTTCAAAAGTGTTGAAGAATGAAAAGCCGGATAGTAAGGTAAGTTACCTTACATAACACTAATTACACTTAACCTCGTATTAAAAATTACAGATCGTTGCGGATTAGTATTTTTAGAATCTTCAAGATAACACAGGGTATGTCCCAAATGACACACTATATAGTGCACTACTTATGACCAGGGCCCTGGTCAAAAGTAGTGCACTGTGAATGGAATAGGGTTCCTTTTGGGACGTATCCATATTATTATAAACTGGGTTGTTCGAGCCCTGAATGCTGATTGGCTGACAGCTGTGGTATATCAGACCATAAACCACAGGTATGACAAAACATTTATTTTTACTGCTCTAATTACGTTGGTAACCAGTTTATAATAGCTATAAGCCACCTCGAGGGGTTTGTGGTATATGGCCAATATACCACGGCTAAGGGCTGTATCCAGGCACTCCGCTTTGAACAGCCCTTACTTACTTGTTTACAGTATGATGGCTACACATCCTGCCCTTTGGTGACGAACTACAACACCGTCATTCTGGCTGAGTTTGACTATAGTGGGCAGCCATTGGAGACATTCCCTATTGACCAAAGCAAGGAGAGATGGACCATGTACCACATGAAAGCTGACGTGATGCCTCATCTGTACTGGCATGGACTTCTCAAGTAAGTAGCTGTCAAAGATAATTACTGGGTCGTGTTCGTAAGGCACCAAGGGGGGGGCACAAAAAGGAATGGATTTACTTGATTTGACCGATAAGAAATGCTCAGTTTCATTTTCCATCCCTAAATGTTTTCTGTTGTGTGCCCTAATAAACCCAACCTTTTATGTAGACTAAACAGGGAATACATGTTTTATAGAGCTTTTTGTTGCTAATATTTGTCCAAACATCTGATATTTTTCCCATAGGGGGTTTTGGGGTGGACCAGGACCATACAGGAAAATCATGCACCTTGGGATGAAATAGAAGCTTATACAACCAATTCAGCTGTTTCAGACTGATACAATGTAATCAACTTTTTCTCTCATTTCTTTGATTCCCAGATAGGGTTGCAAAATTTCTGTGACTTTCCCAAAATTCCAAGGATTTCTAGAAAACTTGGTAATTTTGGGAAAGTTACTAGAACATTGCAACACTATTCCCAGACCACTATTTGAATAACCATAATTTCATAATACAATTAAACAAGGTATTGAAAATCCAATTAGATTTTTTTTATTTTTTTTCATAAAACCTAATAATACTGTCAGTGCTTAATTTGAGCCAGATCACCTATTTTCCCGGATCTGGTACCTCTTGCGGAATGATTTATTAATTGTATCACTGTTCGCACTATAAACATTCTAATAAAAGCTATCAGAGTCAAATCAAATTGCCTACTTGTTATTTCTCCCAACCCCCAGAAAAACCATCAGCTAAAAGCGTGAGGATCCTGTGTAATCATCCTATCCTCCCACACTGATTCCAGACCTGCTTTCTTATTTGTACTTAAAGGTTATGGGTATGGTCGGTGGGGGTAAGTAACTGATCTTGATACAGGTATTGGTAGTGGTGGTCAGCTAGGGAAGAGGTCCCGACTGTACTTAGTCACGTACGTAGACGCTAGTCGTCTCCCTACTGAATTTGAAACGTGGGAAAGACTAATTAAAAAAAAAAAATGGATAAGAAGAAGCAATGATGATGTTATTCAAGTTAAAAAATCCAGAAAAATTGTGAATCAAACCCGAAACGAGCCAGAGAACTGTCAGTGCCAGAAGAGGGGGGAACTGACCCTGATGGCAATGCCTTAGCTAGCAGCGCTGCTAATCCTGCCACCTCCACTAGCAAGTAGGCCTTCGAATCTCATCACAGACAACTTTAGCATTTTAGCTACTTTTCAACTACTTAGCATGTTAACTAACCCTTCCTCTAACCTTAAACCTAACGCCTAAATGTAACCCTAACCCCTAGCTTACGTTAGCCACCTAGCTAAAATTTGTAACATATTGTACGTTTTGCAAATTCGTATCATATAATACGAATTATAAATCGTAACATACCATACGAAATGGGTGATGGACATTCACAAATTAATACATACCATACGAAATGTAACATATCATACTAAAAGGACCAGCTCAGATTTACGTACAGAATAATACAAAATGCTCTGAGACCAGGTTGATCCACTGAAGGGACACTCAGTTCAAGAAGAAGCAAAGATATAACCCCTGGCTTGTCATGTGAAATTAAAAGCTGGGCTGTAAAACATCAAAAATTTAGTGAGCTTGGGTCTAGAAACGACTGGATGGATTAAACTAGCAAAAGATTGGGTGGAATGTACAGCAATGTCTTCTGCCTCCGATGTAAAAAAAAAAAACAAAGCCCTCAAAGTTTTTTTTAACATGCCCAAAGCAAGGAGCATTTAGTGGAAGCAAGCATTGTAGACGAGGCTAAAGAGGACACACAGGTTATCGTTAACATTCAAAATTTAAAAAAATAAATAAAATAGGCACTACTGACAGATTCTTCTGAACAGCCTTACAAGGAGGCTAAACATCACAGATACAGGCCCGCTCATGGCTTTGAGCAAGACATTTACTGACATGGAAAGTCATTGTGAGAGGTTTTGAAAACTAAGGTAGGAACATATTTTCCTTAATCTGAATATGAGCTTCATGTTATAGGCAGGGGGCCTATATATTCTCATGTGCTCTGCTGGAACCAACATAAAATAAGAAATCTTAAATTATATTCTGATATTGTGATGTGTGTTCTACTGTTAGTCTTAAATTATATGAAATACGGTTATTGTAAACTGAGTAAGTGTGCATATGGCAGGAGATCTGCAGTGACTTAAAAAAAAAAATACTGTATATTGGTCTTGGAAAATTAGGCTGAAAGAAATTTGGACTTGTGTAAACACCACAGCTATATTCAAGTATGTGGGCATATAGTCTATGCCCCCTCTCGCGCTGAGTGTTCCGAGTGCTTAATTTAACTAATTAAGCACTGCATACTGTACACATCGAACATAATGCAGGGTTTTTCACATATAGGCTATATTTTATTTATTTATTTAACTAAGCAAGTCAGTTAAGATCAAATAATTTTTTTACAATGACTGCCTACCAAAAGGCAAAAGGCCACCCCCGGGGACGGGGGCTGGGATTTAAAAATAAATATAGGACAAAACACACATCACGACAAGAGAGACAACACTACATAAAGAGAGACCTAAGACAACAACACAGCATGGTAGCAACACAACATAGTAGCAGCACATAAACATATCTATATATTTTTAATTTATTTTTTATTTCACCTTTATTTAACCAGGTAGGCTAGTTGAGAACAAGTTCACATTTGCAACTGCGACCTGGCCAAGATAATAGATAATGGCTTGTATATAATTAAATGTCTTATAAATGGGAGTAACAGGGATTCTCACAACTCATGAGGATTATTAGGAGAGAATTGACCAGCTTTATACTAAAATATGAATTTCCAAAACAAACATTAGATATATACACCTAATGTAACAATCCTCACCTCAATATGATTGTCCTGCTTTCATTTCTATAGGAAATTATAAATATAAAAGTTGAGTAATTTTAATAAATAACATATGTATTATGTTGTTCTATTTTGCTGATAAGCTACACTGAAGGGCTACTCCTAAACCGATCCCTTTTATGTTTGACAAATTCTATAGTATGACATCCTCCTCTGCTTACAATGACGATACCATACAAGGCATCCACACATACCGCTACTCACTATGCTTAGTAGGCTTTGGAAGTATATGAGATCAGACTTTGCTTTCCAAACCTATTTTTGAAAATAAATTTGTGTACCAGTAATGCTGAAGTGCGCCTGCGCAGGTCATATGTGTGGCGCAGCGGCGAGTGGCACAGCGGTCAAAGGCACTGCATCTCAGTGGTAGAGGAGTCACTACAGACCTTGGTTCGATTCCAGCCTGTATCACAACCGGTCGTGATAGGGAGTCCCATAGGGTGGCGCACAATTGGCCCATCGTCCGGGTTAGGTTTTGGCCGGGGTAGGCGTCATTGTAAATAAGAATTTGTTCTTAACTCATTTGCCTAGTTAAATACATACATATATATTTTTTTATCAATCATCCGGGGTTTCTGACGAGGTAGCTAGGATTCGCATTACAGTGGGTACACTCGGTTTACTCCGGTGCAGCAGCCACATATATGCTCCGTATTGAAACACGTGATCCGTCAAACCATGTCGTGAAAATAATATATTTCTTACAAACCGTTTTACCGCATACTTATGACGTTATTCAGTGGTTACATTTAGCTGCTTTTGCGATGATGGGCACGGTGGTGGTACACTGTAAATTGCATATAATATAATCCACATTCCTAGACATCAAACTAGCGCTGGAGTCAGAGTAGCTTTATCGAGTGCACTCTCGATAGAGAGAATTTGTGATGAGGCGGGAAATGGCGTCCAAAGAGCCCGTCGATGGTCTGTGGTTCTGAACACAGCTGGCAACGATAACGACGGCAAGACCTCTCTCGGTGGCCGCCCCGTTGCGGCTACCAGTGTGGACAGGCAAGCGGCAAGTTTGGTTACGAATTTATTGCACCATCGGTAAGTAACGTTAATTGTTTATGGCTGTGTCAACATGTTTTTGATTCAAACGATTGCCATATCATCAGTGAGCACCTAGCCGGCCAGCTTGGTGTAGCTAAATGCTACCAGCTAACGTGACTAGTTAGCTATATCTAGCGACAATACTAGTCATTTGATTTATTAAACCAATATTAAACTGCTGACCGATGCTATGCATGTTGTTTGGTTGGCAATCGTGAAATCAAAATGGCTAGTTGCTAATCTTAAGTGTATACCGTTAGCTAACTCTAACGTTAGCAAGTTCGCGAGCCAGACAACTATTCCGTTACTTTTATCGTTAGTCCCAATTTCGTTGGCTAGCTTAGCCATTTTACTATGTGAATACCGGTATCTCGTTTTAGAATGGCCGTAATAAAATAAGTGGGTCGCTAACTGTTAAGGTTAGCTAACTAACACTGGTTACATAACAGTTAACTAGCTAATGCAATGTTCATGCCTGTCACTCGCTGTTCACGGGCTTGCACTTACAGTTTTGCAAACAACTGCTAGCTAGATACTAGCTAACACATGATTAATGTTTGGAGCCATATATAGGGGGCTTTGGTCAAGTCTCAGATTTGATTTAACGTCCTATATGACTTGGCTTGTGGAAAGGGAATTCTCGTCGTATTCTAACTAGTTACCTAGGCCTCATACTAGCAGCTAGTTAAGTTTGCCAACAACTTCAGCTAGAAAAAAAAGAAGCTTGCAGAACGAACACCGCCCACTTTTCTGGTAGTGTTCATACAATATCTACAAGTACTGTAGCATAGATCCCACTGTGGATATGTTATTGTGACCGTGGAGTATGTCTATAAATTAGTCGAATTTAAATCTGTATTCTGAAATATTTATAAATTACAATGCCATAATTATTAGCTTAAATATATAGTTAATTATAATTCTCAATACTCTTTTTAGATATAATCGTTTTTGGGAATACAAATGTCAAGAATATGCCTAACATCCTAACAAAGTAAAATAAACACATTGTTAGGGCTATAATAAATAAATGTGTTGTGGCTGTGTTAAAGCTCTGACTTGGCTACAAGTCACCTCACTGGTTTCCTGTGTTCTCTTTGTTGTACTTGTAATATATATTGCCCCGTCTGCTTGCTGTGCTGCCACACCAGTCTTCCATGTAACGTGTAGGATGATGAGGTTGAGAGTGCGGAAAGCTTCTCAGCAGCCCAGCACCAAACCAAAACCTACTCCCAAATCCAGCCCCGGCCTTCCAGCCCCAGCCTCAGCCCCCCGCCCAGCCCAGGCCAAGAGGAAACACTGTGAGGTGGAGCCCACTGCCGTGACCAGGAGAGGCCTCAGAATGCAGAAGAATGAGACAGGCCTGTTTTCCACCATCAAGAAGTTCATCAGGGGAAATGCTGTCAAGGTGTGTTTGTGTGAACTGTTTGCAATTGCTCACATTTTTCGGCAGCAGGTAGCCTAGTGGTTAGAGCGTTGGGCCAGTAACCGAAAAGTTGCTCAATCGAATCCCCGAGCTGACAAGATAACCTGTCATTCTGCCCCTGAACAAGGCAGTTAACCCACTGTTCCCCGGGTAGGCCGTCATTGTAAATAAGAATTTGTTAACTGACTTGCCTAGTTAAATAAATGTTAAATATAAAATAAATTGCAGCACATTCCATTCATGTCATGGGATGGATGTTAGCATTTTTACACGCTTCGTGTTTAAATAATCCAAGTGACTTTGTTGAGCTTCACAATCAATTTGAGATACTTTCAAGTGATATGGACATGATGTGGGAAAAATACTAATATCGGTCCCATGACTTGAATGGGTTTTCTACTTCAAATGCTAAAACATTAGCATTTAGAAACGGTACCAGGGAAACTAAAGCAAAGCATGGATTGCTGTCATCAAATTTTATTTGTCACATGTGCTTAATACATCAGGACCTTACAGTGAAATGCTTACTTACAAGCCCTTAACCAACAATGCAGTTCAAGAAAGAGAGTTAGGAAAATATTTGCCAAATAACCTGAAGTAAAAAAAGTAATACAATAATGAGGCTTTATACAGGGGGTACCGGTACTGAGTTAATGTGTGGGGGTGCAGGTTAGTCAAGGTCATTTGTACATGTAGGTAGGGGTAAAGTGACTGCATAGATTAGTGTAAAAACAAAGAGGGGGGGGGGGGGGGGGGGGGGTCAATGTTGATAGTCTGGGTGGCCATTTGATGAATGGTTCAGCAATCTTATAGCTTATCAATAGAAGCAGTTAGGAACCATTTGGTCCTAGACTTGGCACTCCGGTACTGCTTGCCGTGCGGTAGCAGAGAGAACCGTCTGTGACTGGAGTCTTTGACCATTTTTTGGGCCTTCCTCTGACACTGCGTAGTATATACAGTACCAGTCAAAAGTTTGGTCACCTACTCATTCAAGGGTTTTTCTTTATTTTTACTATTTTCTATATTGTAGAATAATAGTAAAGACATCAAAACTATGAAATAACACACATGGAATCATGTAGTAATCAAGAAAGTGTTAAACAAATGAAAATATATTTTATATTCTTCAAAGCAGCCAACTTTAACTTGATGACAGCTTTGCACACTCTCTTGGCATTCTCTCAACCAGCCTCACCTGGAATGCTTTTCCAACAGTCTTGATAGAGTTCCCACATATGCTGAGCACTTGCTGGCTGCTTTTCCTTCACTCTGCCGTCCAACTCATCACAAACCATCTCAATTGGGTTGAGGTCGGGTGATTGTAGAGGCCAGGTCATCTAATGCAGCAATTCATCACTCTCCTTCTTGGTCAAATAGCTCTTACACAGCTTGGAGGTGTGTTGGGTCATTGTCCTGTTGAAAAACAAATGATAGTCCCACTAAGTGCAAACCAGATGGGATGGCTTTTTGCTGCAGAATGGTATGGTAGCTATGCTGGTTAAGTGTGCCTTGAATTCTAAATAAATCACTGACAGTGTCCAGCAAAGCACCATCACACCTCCTCCTCCATGCTTCACGGTGGGAACTACACACACGGAGATCATCTGTTCACCAACTCTGCATCTCACAAAGACATGCCCTTCACTTGCAACAGATTTCACAGGCTCATCATTTGTATAAACAAAATTAAAATACAGAAAGTAACCCACTTCATTACTTTGATACACTTGATAACCCAATTGTAAAACATAATCTATGTAAACTGTCATTATTTGTTGCTTATTTTCTACTTCTTAGATGGGTATAACCTAGCCTGGTGGAACCAGCCTGATCACTGTGTTCACCATATAATGTCCAGGGTATAACCTAGCCTGGTGGAACCAGCCTGATCACTGTGTTACATATCCTAACTGCCATTGATAATAGAACAGTGACTATGTGTTCACAGAAACATGTATGGAGCCAGCACGTGGAGACTTGCAAGATAATGTGATGTGAAGTCCAGACTGACAGACAGGCTTGATACTGATGTCTCTGAATGGAAAGTGACCTGGCACTCTGTACTGATGTCTCTGAATGGAGAGAGACCTGGCACTCTGTACTGATGTCTCTGAATGGAGAGAGACCTGGCACTCTGTACTGATGTCTCTGAATGGAGAGAGACCTGGCACTCTGTACTGATGTCTCTGAATGGAGAGAGACCTGGCACTCTGTACTGATGTTTCTGAATGGAGAGAGACCTGGCACTCGGCATTAAACATTTTTTACTTGACAACTTTTACTTGTATTGTCTTTTTGTTATTATTGAATGGAATCAGTCAATATGGGGAAGGGGGACACCCCTTTGTATTCTGCACCAGGATCAGGGAACTCCTGTTGTGTGTATGGGACACCAAACAGGAAGGTATTACCATGTTTACCAATGTCGGCCCCATTACCACCAGAAACAATGCAGATGGGCACAGCATCTGTATCGCCTGGGAATGACAATGAAATATGCACATTGTTATATTAGCATAACACCGCTTCTATGGTGTTATGTAAAGGATGGTTTATTCTACATGGACCTGTTACTACAATTTTAAAGTTATCAAAACACTTTGTTTAGAATATCTACATTAATTCATCAATTGCATTCTTCTCATATGACTCTGTAGGCTACTGACCTATTCAAAGCTTCCTCCGGCATCTCACCATACATCTGCCTGTAGTTGTACAACTCAACCTGCAGGAGGTTTGTTTGTTGTGATTTTGGGGGGGGCAAGATTCTGACAGATGTGTGTGTCTTGGTGGTGGCAAGGACACACCCACAACAACCCCCCCCCCCCCCCCCCCAAGCCAAGTCACATTTGGCTTCTGTCATGGCCGCCATCATTCCTTGAGGAGCAAGCCCCCCCCAAAAAAAGAGGACAAAATCTGCAGTTGCAATTTACCTTTTTTTAAAGTTTGAATGGCGTTTTGATCTTAAAACGGTTGAAGAGGAGTAGCATCCCAAATAAAAGCTACAGGTCAGAAGGGTGCCATATTAAATGTTGCTTTCAGCAAGTCGTGACACTAACTACTAGTCCATCTGCTTCCTTTCTGTCAGATGGAGCATGACATCCCAGCTAAGAGGAGTCGTGTTGATTGTAAAGTGGACAGCAGCAACCTAATCACGTCTTCTCCTCATCCTCCTAACAAAGCTATCCCCAGGGGCTGCAGGAGAAGCGCTAACAAACCTGGTGAGTCAAGACTTTCCTCTGGCGTAATTAAGCAATAAGGCACGAGGGGGTGTGGTATATGGCCAATATACCACGGCTAAGGGCTGTTCTTACGCATCGCGGAGTGCCTGGATACAGCCCTTAGCCGTGGTATATTGGCCATATCACAAACCCCCAAGGTGCCTTATTGCTATTATAAACTGGTGACCAACGTAATTGGAGCAGTAAAAATAAATGTTTGGTCAAACCCGTGGTATACGGTCTGATATACCACTGCTGTCAGCCAATCAGCATTCAGGGCTGGAACCACCCAGTTTTATAATTTGTAATAATAGAGTCGTTCATAGCGCTAAAAGACAAACTGTTGTCATGACGCCATCTTTGTGAACATCTGCTTTTGGAAATGTTGCAATTAGTCAATTGGTAATTAATATTCATGAGATCGAAATATTCTGTTTTGCTATAATTGTGTGGATGTTGTCGTGTCCATTGGAAGAGTTCTGGCTGTTGACCACGTGGATAACACTTCCCCTCCGCTATAAGGAGGCGGTGATCATTAATGCTCAAGAAATCGGAAATATCCTGCATTGTCATAAGCAGGTGGATTTTGCAGGTTTCATTGGAAATAGTGAAGTTCCCTTGTTTTCCCCTCAGATCCAATGACGTTGAACAGTAAGCCCCTGAAGCCCAATGGTAAACTGGAGGTCCCCGTGGAGGTAGCCATCAGTCCTCCTCGCACTACTCTCCTGGGGACCATCTTCTCTCCAGTCTTCAACTTCTTCTCACCTGCAACCAAGACGGGTAACAGAATCTGCCTCAAGTCTCATCATTGTGCCTTGTGTTTTGTTTTTTTTTTTCAACCAGGAGGACCAGTCTAAGAATGACCGGTTACAGATTAAGGCTATTGTTGGACTGAAACGCCTTTACTCAATGGAGTTTCTCCAACATGCTTTACTAGTCCATGACTTGGTGTAATCTGTCTGGGATACCAGCCCCGTGTTTCTTTTTTTACCGATCCTAAAGGAATTCTCTTATATACCTCCCTCTTCTCCACATCACTCCTGTATATTCCCCTCGTCCAGCCAGAGGTTTTAAATGTAAAACATCTGTGGGTTACACAATTTTTTCATCCATGCTCACTCTTCTCTCGTCATTGCCTTATTCCTCTCTGTGTACGGAGTTAACGAGAGAAGATGCAAAGAATCAAAGAAAATACTTTTTGAGATTAACCCTGTGTCTCCGCTGTCTCCCCGATCCAGCCACTCTTGGGTCTGACTCACCTGGGCAGGTGCTGGAGGCTGAGGAGATTGTGAAGCAGCTGGAGGTGGAGGAATTGTCCACCAGTACCCCCACATCTACAGAAGGTGTCGTCCTGTCTCCTGTTGCTCCAGTACCACCACCACCGCCGGCTCTTCTGGCTACACCAGAACCACCTGTCGAGGAAGGGGAGATGGTTACAGAAACAGATATGCCCCTTCTAACAGGTAACCATGACGATATGCCCCCTTCTAACAGGTCACCCTGGTGATACGCCCCCTTCTAACAGGTCACCCTGGTGATACGCCCCCTTCTAACAGGTCACCCTGGTGATACGCCCCCTTCTAACAGGTCACCCTGGTGATACGCCCCCTTCTAACAGGTCACCCTGGTGATACACCCCCTTCTAACAGGTCACCCTGGTGATACGCCCCCTTCTAACAGGTCACCACGACAGGTTAAAACCCAGTGATTAGTGATGTGAAATTTTTACTTGCTGTGTTTGCTATGTTGAAATACCTGGGGAGAAAAGTCAATGTGAATAAATAAAACCTGTGGATTTCTACGCCATTTACATATGTTGTCATCCAGCTCCGGAATGCACCCCAGTCAGCTGTTACCCCCACGCCCCTCACACGACCCCTGCAGACGGCACCTACGAGGAGGACTGGGAAGTCTTTGATCCGTGAGTACCGCTTAGTTTATTTAGCAACCGTACCAACCAAACAACCTTTTAAATGCCTCTCTCTTTAAATGTCTGTGGAATAGTAAGTAGTAGAAATAGGTCTCCCATCTGTGTGTCATCATCACCATCTAACCAACTGAAGAAAAGCATTGTGTGTGCAAAGTGTCACGAACCGGCTCAAAGCCCGTAACAAAAGGGAGACCACATGGAGATAAGGAATAACAAAATATACACTGCTCAAAAAAAAAAGGGAACACTTAAACAACACAATGTAACTCCAAGTCAATCACACTTCTGTGAAATCAAACTGTCCACTTAGGAAGCAACACTGATTGACAATAAATTTCACATGCTGTTGTGCAAATGGAATAGACAAAAGGTGGAAATTATAGTGTATTTATTAACTAAGGTGAAGTAAATACAATTAACATTGGTGTGTGTGTAGTCAGTAGTCAGTAGTGTAGGTGAGTGGCTGCGTGTACACATGTGATAAGTAGGGGTGTTGAAGGGTGCCAACACAAACAAACCAAATAACCACAACAAGGCCACAACCAAAATCTGTCTGTGTCTGAATGGAGAGAGTCCCCCCACTGACTGTGGAAGAGGTCTATTTATCCTGGGACACACCCGGGCCCAGGTGTTTCCCATGTAGCTGACGACCCTCCATATTCCGCCCACCAACATCCTAATAAGGAAACAAGAGCAAAGAGAGAGAGAGAGAAAACGGTAGACAGAGTGGGAGGGTCGTCACAAAAGGTTTTTTTCTTTACTTGAACCAACTAAAATATTCTGTGCCTGCTCGGTTTTCAGGTACTTCTTCATCAAACATGTGCCTCCGTTGACAGAGGAGCAGATAGCCAGGAAACCAGCACTGCCTCTCAAAACACGCAGCACACCAGAGTTCTCCCTGGTCCTAGATTTGGTGAGTAGCACATTTTTATATTTGAGTCATTAGCAGAAGCTCTTGTCTAGCCTGGGTGCCGGTCTGTTTCTGCTCTCTTTTAATATAGCCTGGGTGCCAGTCTACGACATTTGCTGTCCCATCGGAGCGCTACGATTGGTTTCTCAAAATTCTGGGGCTTAGCGAAGGTTAAAATGTGCTTGACAATTGGAGTAGGCAGAAGAAGCACAAACCAATCTGCGACTAGCTCTCATCTACAGCGTCTTAAAATCGTGGTGCATTCAACTAAAGAAGGTTGAACAGCCACTAACCAGAAGGTGTGTACTGTATGTGTTTTCATCAGGACGAGACGTTGGTGCACTGTAGTCTGAATGAGTTGGAGGACGCAGCCCTGACCTTCCCAGTCCTGTTCCAAGACGTCATCTACCAGGTACAGGCTGTCATACTATACAAATCCACCGGTTTTAAGTGATTGTCAAGGGCTCTTTCTCAAGTCTTCTTTCTTTGATTCTTTCCTTGTGTCCTCTCTCTCTCTCTCCTCGCTTTATTCTCAAACCACATTGTAAGAGAATATCCAAGGTCTTTTTTTCCCATGGATTTACTTCTATGCGTTTTGAGAAGGAGGCGAGGAGAGGGGGGACATGAGGAATCAAGGTAAGACAAATTGAGAAAAAGCATTAGGTTTTATGTGATTTTGTCATGTGTTAAAATGGCCAGCTTCAGTCATCTGATTCTAGTCAGGCAGCTTAGTATCCCATTCAGGGGACCCCCACTTTTGTTAGTGTCTTATTGGTCAAGGTCAGCCAATTACTTATCAGCAATTCTCGTTCGGACTAGATTCCCTGGACTTCAGTTAGTGTTGGAACCCGGGAACACCGTATGGTCCGAAACGTCCCCATCCTGATGAGCACTACCATCGTTTCCCCTCCGTGGACTAAATCCATGCCTGTCTGATGTTTAAGTGTACTTGCATGCGTACATGTTGGGTCCCTCTTTCACTTGTTTCTTCGCTTGGATGGTCCTCCCATGTGGAGTCCTCCCCTGTGGGGTCCCCTTATGCAGGGGTACTTGTCGGTGTCTTCAACATCAAATTACGTAAGTGACCTGAGAGCCGGAACCTCCGCTGTTCCACTGGGGAGGGATTCCGGAACACCTCCGCTGTTCCACTGGGGAGGGATTCCGGAACACCTCCGCTGTTCCACTGGGGAGGGATTCCGGAACACCTCCGCTGTTCCACTGGGGAGGGATTCCGGAACACCTCCGCTGTTCCACTGGGGAGGGATTCCGGAACACCTCCGCTGTTCCACTGGGGAGGGATTCCGGAACACCTCCGCTGTTCCACTGGGGAGGGATTCCGGAACACCTCCGCTGTTCCACTGGGGAGGGATTCCGGAACACCTCCGCTGTTCCACTGGGGAGGGATTCCGGAACACCTCCGCTGTTCCACTGGGGAGGGATTCCGGAACACCTCCGCTGTTCCACTGGGGAGGGATTCCGGACTAGGATCACTTGCCATGATTTTAATCTCCAGCTCTGTTCCAACCAAGCGCAACAATTTGAACCAGAGTTAATGTCAGTTCTCACTGGACATGATTCTCACTTATCTGAACCATGAGTGGTCAGATGTATGTGGCTCTTCCATTAAACTCCCCTTAACCTGGACATCTGCCTCATCCTTGTTCTGACCGGACACTCTGTAGTGGTTGCTACCGGCAACTAAGGTTTCTTATTACAATGATGGTCCGTTGATTTTCTACAACCTACCCTTATTTTTCATCATGCAAAACATATCTTTCACTGAACAGGGAACACTCTTGACATGCTATGGTTTTCATATGATTCTTCTCTGCAGGTATATGTGCGGTTGAGGCCGTTCTTCAGAGAGTTCCTGGAGCGCATGTCTCAAATTTACGAGGTGAGGTCCTATGTGTTTAATACATTGACATCAGACACTGTTGACTAGAGTGAAAATTCATTCCTGTCTTGGTCTGTCAAAAGAAAATCCCCCACCTGTACTGTCCTGATCCCACAACAGTTTTATAACCCCACAACTTTCCTGTCCCTTCTCAAAATAAATCACTGCCGCACCGTGCTCAATTTTGCGTGCAAAAGGATGTAGGCTATTCAATCAAATGTGTGTTTAAAGCCCTTTTTACATCAGCAGATGTCACAAAGTGCTATACAGAAACCCAGCCTAAAACACCAAACAGTAAGCAATGCCTGTGGCTGCGAGAATGTCAAGTGTGCAAAGCTGTCATCAAAGCAAAGGGTGGCTACTTTGAAGAATCTCAAATATAAAATATATTTTGATTTGTTTAACACGTTCTTGGTTACTACATGATTCCATGTGTGTTATTTCATAGTTTTCATGTGTTTTTTTTTGTTTATTCTACAATGTAGAAAATAGTTTCAAAAAAAAAATTTACACTGTATTTCCACCCCTATTACTGCACTGCCCCTTCCTGTGGACTGTTGATCCTGTTCCGAACGTGACTCCCATTCCTGACAGATTCCCGCGGGTCCCGTTCTCGTGTAAACCTCTACTGTAGACTTCACTGGGACAGACAAACAGAACGGAAATATATATATACCCTTTTTTTTTTTTTATGATTCTTATGGGTTTCTTGTCGTTCACAGATCATTCTGTTCACTGCCTCTAAGAAGATGTACGCAGACAAGTTACTTAACATACTGGACCCCAAGAAACAGTTGGTCAGGTCAGTTAAATAAAGTTATTGCTTTTTGAATGATTACAAATAACCAGTGTTGAGTTGCACCATGATCTGTATCCCAAATGGAACAATATTCCCCAAAAGTAGTGCACCTACGTAGGGATTAATTAGGGTGTGTATAAAGCTTGTACTAATGTCCTAACACCCACCACTACACTTGACTAATCATTTGGTTTATTTTTCTACCTCTCCTACAGGCATCGTTTGTTTCGTGAGCACTGTGTATGTGTTCAAGGAAACTACATCAAGGACCTAAACATTCTTGGAAGAGATCTTTCAAAAACCATAATAATCGACAATTCACCTCAAGCTTTCGCCTATCAGGTAAGCCGTCACAGTACAGCTACTCATTCTATCCCGCAGGAATCGCATACTTAAATTATATACACTCAATATACAATAAGTATTTTGGATAAAAGTGACGGCAAAGTGGCATATATTCATATACGATTCAAAACGTCATGGTTCTTCATCACAGCTTTCCAATGGGATTCCCATCGAGAGCTGGTTCATGGACAGGAATGATAACGAGCTTCTCAAGCTGGTTCCTTTCTTGGAGAAGCTAGTGGAGATGGTATGTACTCATTCTGGAGAAGGGGGGAAAAAAACAAATGAATATTTTTGGATGTGGATCCAACTAAAGCGACTTCCTTATGTACTCACTCAAACATTTGCCCTTGTACCTGTAAGATTGTCTGTATACGGCTTGCATAAACAGACCGGTTTCTGTTCTTTCTCTTCCTCCACGAAAGTCACCTCAGTCATTTGTCTTGGTGTACTATTTTATGCAACCTCTGCTCTCTGTTCTTACTCTCCTCCACAGAATGAGGACGTAAGGCCTTACGTCAGAGAACGGTTTCGTCTTCACGATCTCCTTCCTCCAGACTGATTTTGTGATTGGTTGAGGCAGCAGGCTAACCCATAGAAATATAGAATGTGTATTTATATTAGAATGTTCATTCTAATTCTATGGACTAGGCCTGCAGTACATGGGAGAGGGTTGCCTTCCCTTCAACACAGCAGAGATGAGGAGAATCAAGTTTAACTGACTCTAATGAGGATGTTGTTTTTTAAATGGATCTCTGTCTACAACTACAACGTTTTCGTTACCGATGAAAATACCAACAACAAAACACCATTACAGAGGATTGTCTTGTTACAGAAAACAACAAAACACCATTACAGAGGATTGTCTTGTTACAGAAAACAACAAAACACCATTACAGAGGATTGTCTTGTTACAGAAAACAACAAAACACCATTACAGAGGATTTTCTTGTTACAGAAAACAACAAAGCACCCATCTTTATAATTCCTGAAGCTATGTACAGTTTGAGTATTTGTATATGTTTTGTATTCTCTAACTAAACTGTTATACTCAAACTAAACTGTACCCCCAGAGTAGAGCAATCCCCTTGTATTGTAAAAGGTTTCTGCCTAGACGGACCTTTTATTTATTCTTGAAACAAACGTTTTGCAACTAAGGGGGGGAAGCGTTTCTGATTGGACAAGTCCAGGCAGAACATCTCCAATTCAGACCGTTTTCTTCGTTTTGGTGCCTAATGAACAAGACCGTGGTGACTTTCTGGGAAATGTTTCTCATCTGCAGCTATACTTTTGGACTGACTGAACTGAATGTCATGCAGTATTTGAGTGTGAGGACCTGACTGCTCCAGACTCATTTTAACAGGAATGGGCAGTCAAACCTGTATAATATACACACTCGATTACATGTGTATATATATGACGTATATATTTTTCAACTTTTCACTGTGCTTCTGATTTTACTATGCGTTCCTCTTTTAACTGACTGCTTCTTTTACATTTTTATTTTTATTTTTTTTAACCTTTGGTGGGAAAAATAGGTGATTTTTCTGTTGTCTGCCTGCATTTTTGCATCCGAAATGGCTCCCTATTCCCTATATAGTGCACTGTTTGACCACAGCCCTATGGGACCTATTCCCTATATAGTGCACTATACAAAAGAATAGGGTGTAATTTGGTATGCATGCTTATTTCCTAGTCTGCTTTTTAGTCCCATTTTAAGTGCAGTTATGTGGTCTCTAACAAGGTGCAGGTTTTAAACTTATCTTTTAAGAGGAAATGTTTATGAAATCATCATGAGGATGTGTATAGGTCGTAATATTAACGTAGAATAAGGTTTCACTTGGAAGACCATTCAACAAGCCATAATGATGGCCCAGATATTAATTTAGAAAATGTATATTTGAGATTTCACCACTTTCTTTTTTTGTAAAGATGTTTAAAAATACCCTTAAGATGCTCTGTTTTTAGGGTGTGATGAAGAGTTTTAAGGAGGAAGGAAGGAAGACTTCGGAGCTCCTGCACTTTTTGTAAAAAAATACTTTTAAATCCAGCCCTATGTAAAAATCATTTTTTGTACACAAGTTATCACCTCAATTGTTATGTACGGACTATTTTGAAATCGTAGCACCAGCAAAAACGGCTAACATTTTGTTTTATCTTTTAAATCATGTGTTTCAATGCTGTTCTTAGTCTTGTGTGTGTGGAATCTCTTATGTAAGAGTCTTAAAGTTTGGCCGATGAGACTCCATGTTGTCATTGACCATCTTGGACGGTCACTCCTGTTGTACTCGGTGTTACTCAATGGTGTCCTTGATCATAAATACATTTTTATACAATTAATGAAAATGAATGATTTACCATTTTGTTTTTATTGAACTGCATCAGTATGAGCCGAGACACATACATTATTTAGCAAGGTACTCTTATCTGGAGCAACTTAGTCACACACTAAAAATACAAAGGTATGTGGACACCCCTACAAATTAGTGGGATTTGACTATTTCAGTAACATCTGTTGCTGACAGGTGTATACAAATTGAGCACACAGCCATGCAATCTCCACAGACAAACATTGGCAGTAGAATGGCCTGTACAGAAGAGCTCAGTGACTTTCAATGTGGCACCGTCATAGGATTCCACCTTTCCAACAAGTCAGTTCGGCAAATGTCTGCCCTGCTAGAGCTGCCCCGGTCAACTGTAAGTGCTGTCATTGTGAAGTGGAAATGTCTAGGTGCAACAACAGCTCAGCCCTGAAGTGGTAGATCACACACGTTCACAGAACGTCTGTCCTCGGTTGCAACGTTCACTACCGAGTTCCAAATTTTCTCTGGAAGCAACGTCAGCACAAGAACTGTTCATCGGGAGCTTCAGGAAATACGTTTTGATGGCTGAGCAGGCGCACACAAACCTAAGGTCGCAATGCCAAGCGTCGGCTGGAATGGTGTAAAGCTCCCCGCCATTGGACTCTGGAGCGGTGGAAATGCGTTCTCTGGAGTGATGAATCACATTCATCTGACAGTCCGACGGATGAATCTGGGTTTGGTGAATGCCAGGAGAACGCTACCTGCCCCAATGCGTAGTGCCAAATGTAAAGTTTGGAGAAGGAATAATGGTATGGGGCTGTTATTCATGGTTCGAGCTAGGCCCCTTAATTCCAGTGAATGGAAATTCTAGACGATTCTGTGCTTCCAATTTTGTGGCAGCAGTTTTAAGGAATGCCCTTTCCTGTTTCAGCATGACAATGCCCCCGGTGCACAAAGCAAGGTCCATACAGAAATGGTTTGTCGAGATCTGTGTGGAAGAACTAGACTGGCCGGCACAGAGCCCTGACCTCATACCTATCTAACACCTTTGGGATGAATTGAGCCCCCGTGCACAGAGCAACATACCTTTTGGTCATGTAGTGCGGAAAGTATTCAGACCCCTTGATTTTAAAACATTTTTAAATTTACGTTACAGACTTTAATGGATTAAATTACTTTATTCCCCCTCAGTCTACACACAATACCCCATTATGACAAAGAAAAAACAGGTATTTAGACATTTTTGCAAATTAAATACCTTACGTAAGTATTCAGACCCTTTGCTATGAGACTCGAAATTGAACCAAGCCATTAGGATGAAGGAATTGTCCGTAGAGCTCCGAGACAGGATTGTGTCGAGGCACAGATCGGGGGAAGGTTACCGAAACATTTCTGCAGCATTGAAGGTCCCCAAGAACACATTCTTAAATGGAGGAAGTTTGGAACCATCAAGACTCTTTCAAGAGCTGGCCGCCCAGCCAAACTGCGATCAGGGGAGAAGGGCCTTGGTCAGGGAGGTGACCAAGAATGCGGTGGTCACTCTCTGACAGAGCTCCAAAGTTCCTCTGTGGAGATGGGAGAACCTTCCAGAAGAACAACCATCTCTGTGTAACGGATGTGAAATGGCTAGCTAGTTAGCGGGTACGCGCTAGTAGCGTTTCAATCAGTTACGTCACTTGCTCTGAAACCTATTAGTAGTGTTGCCCCTTGCTCTGCAGAGGCCGCGGCTTTTGTGGAGCGATGGGTAACGCTGCTTCATGGGTGACTGTTGTCGATGTGTGCAGAGGGTCCCTGGTTCGCGCCCGTGTCGGGGCGAGGGGACGACGTAAAGTTATACTGTTACATTGGTGCCGTGACCCGGATCACTGGTTGCTGCGGAAAAGGAGGAGGTTGAAAGGGGGGTGAGTGTAACGGATGTGAAATGGCTAGCTAGTTAGCGGGTACGCGCTAGTAGCGTTTCAATCAGTTACGTCACTTGCTCTGAAACCTATTAGTAGTGTTGCCCCTTGCTCTGCAGAGGCCGCGGCTTTTGTGGAGCGATGGGTAACGCTGCTTCGTGGGTGACTGTTGTCGATGTGTGCAGAGGGTCCCTGGTTCGCGCCCGTGTCGGGGCGAGGGGACGACGTAAAGTTATACTGTTACATCTGCAGCACTCCACAAATCAGGCCTTTATGGTAGACTGGCCAGACGGAAGCCATTCCTCATTAAAAGGCACATGATAGCCCTCTTGGAGTTTGCCAAAAGGCACCTAAAGGACTCTCAGACCATGAGAATCAAGATTCAAGAAACAAGATTGAACACTTTGGCCTGAATGACAAGTGTCACGTCTGGAGGAAACCTGGCACCATCCCTACGGTGAAGCATGGTGGTGGCAGCATCATGCTGTAGGGATGTTTTTCAGCAGCAGGGACTGGGAGACTAGTCGGGATTGAGGGAAAGATGAAAGGAGCAAATTACAGTGAGATCCTTTTTGAAAACCTGCTTCAGAGCACTCAGATCCTCAGACTGGGGTGAAGGTTCACCTTCCAACAGGACAACAGCCCTAAGCACACAGCCAAGACAATGCAGGAGTGGCTTCGGGAAAAGTCTCAATGTCCTTAAGTTGCCCAGACTTGAACCCGATAGAACATCTCTGGAAATAGCTGTGCAGCGACGCTCCCCATCCAACCTGACAGAGCTTGAGAGGGTTTGCAGAGAAAAATAGGAGAAACTCCCCAAATACAGTTGTGCCAAGCTTGTAGCGTCATACCAATGAAGACTCAAGGCTGCAATCGCTGCCAAACGTGCTTCAACAATGTACTGAGTAAAGGGTCTGAATACTTATGTAAATGTCATTTCAGTTTATACATTTTTGCAGACTTGTTTAAAATCAACATCTTTTTTTGGCTTTGTCATTATGGTATATTGTGTGTAGATTGAGGGGAAAAAAGATATCTAATCTATTTTTGAATAAGGCTGTAACCTATCAAAATGTGGAAAAATAAGGGGTCTGAATACTTTCCGAATGCACTGAAACAGTACTTTTTCCGTTACTCTCCTCTCCCCAACTTGGGGCTTGAACCAGGGACCCAGTGCACACATCGACAACAGTCACCTTCGAAGCATCTGTCGTGGAAATTCTACACAGGGACACTCAAAGTCAATCTTAAATGAGTCGTTGTTTATTAACATTTAACTGGAGAGGATCCAACAAAACTTGATACACCGTAATACACGTCTGTCAGGAGCTCTATCAGGGCAGTCCCGTCAGATATCTACTACTTACGGTCTTGTTACATAGGCATTATTTAGCTTATTCATCATTCATAATTAATTCATCATTAACGTTTGGTTCCTTGAAACGGAGATCCTTTCATTCTTAAAACAGAAGGTTCTGTGCGTTCTGCCAAATTGCAGATACTGATAGTGAGGATTTGTTCAAATCAGTCACTTGCATGAACACAGAAACTGGTTATTAGAAAAGCTCAAACATAGCCTCCCGAGTAGCGTAGTGGTCAAAAAATCCATTCTTACTGAAACGTATATAACTTGTTGGCTTATCCCTCTGTACTGGTACAGATCTACTACTCACACCACTCCTCTCAGGATCCCTCACCCTTGACCCATCTTCCTCTTTCTTCACTGCCTCAGCATACGACAACTTCTACACTACTCTAATCCTGATAACCTCAACCTGCCCCTCTCTCACCGGACATGTCTGATCCCCAGCCACATGGGCACCCCTACAATTAACACATACCACTTCTTTCCCCAATGCTACACATTTCTTTGTCTCATGCCCTTCTGCACACCTAGAAACCTCCCTCCTACACACTGCTGCCACATGCCCATAAGCTTGACACATGTAACAACATAATGTATTCGGTTACAAAAGCTTAAGTGGGATAATTGATATCCTAACATCACTTTGTCGGGCAAAGACTCAACAAAACTAAAAAGAAGACAACTTTTTTTTCACCACTCACGCCTTCCTGTCTGCATCGCACCAAATGACAAGCATCACAAACACTGTGAATCTCACCCCAAGACTCACAAACTTTTACAGATGCACAATTGAGAGCATCTTGTCGGGCTGTATCACCGCTTGGTACGGCAACTGCGCGGGCCGCAACCCCAGGGCTCTCCAGTGAGTAGTGCGGTCTGCCCAACGCATTATCTGGGGCACACTGCCTGCACCCAGGACACCACAGCACCCGATGTCACAGGAAGGCCATAAAGATCAAGGACATCAACCACCAAGCCACGGCCTGTTCACCCCACTATCATTCAGACGGCGTGGTCAGTACACGTGCATCAAAGCTGGGACCGGAAGACTGAAAAACAGCTTCTATCTCAAGGCCATCAGACTGTTAAATAGCCAAACACTAGCCGGCCACCACCCGGTTATGTAACCCTGCACCTTAGAGACTGCTGCTCTATGTACATAGACATGGAATCATTGGTCCCTGTAATAATGGAACATTAGTCACTTTAATAATGTTTACATACTGCTTTACTAATTTAATATGTATATACTGTATTCTACTGTATTTTAGTCAATGCCACTCCGACATTGCTCATCCTAATATTTATTTATTTATTAATTCCATTATTTTACTTTTAGATTTGTGTGTTTTGTTGTGAATTGTTAGATACTACTGCACTGTTGGAGCTAGGAATACAAGCATTTTGCTACACCCGCAATAACATCTGCTAAACACGTGTATGTGACAAATAAAATTTGATTTGATTTTTCGTTGGTCCACTTTCACTGCTACTCCAGTAATCACTTCTTTCAATGGCGCCATTTTCTTGAGAGCAAAATAATTCACATCTCTTCCCCCCATTCGTTTAACGTGGAGCGCCTACTCCCTCTGACCAACAGAAACACAAACATTATCACAAGACGACTTTGGGTTACCTTCACCGATTCCACAGCACCTAAGGTTCGTTTTCACCCATCCTTGAAGCCACAAATGGATCAGCCAAAATGCAAGGGTTCACTTTTCTTTTCTTTAAATGTCACTCCTACCGTCACAGACTCATCTTTTATCCTGATCCTTGATGCAAGCTTCGGGCTCCGAGAACTTCACCACACCTACCACCTCTGATACTTCGCCCTCATTCACTTCCATTTCTCCTCCTGTCTTCAGCACCCTCTGCTTACACTTTCTACCAGTCTTCTTTAACAAACCATCTCACTTTTTCCGCCATTTTTAACCAATTCAAGCTCACCCTCTTCCTCCCTCTCTCTCTTAGACCTCATCTGCCTCTCTTTTCCCCCCATTCCTCCTCCGTAATCCAAGTATACATCTCCTTATGATAATACTGCACTTCTCCTTACATACATTTTGTTCTTGCCCTCTCAAGGGATGGCATTCCCCGCTTGCTCCAGCCCTCCACCTCCACAAGTGTGCATGGCACACACTTCAAAACAAAGCTAGCTAAGTCACACATCGAGGAGGATTTCTCGCTGTAATAAAGCCTTTTGTGAGGAAAAACTCATTCTGATTGGCTAGGCTTGGCTCCCAGTGGGTGGGCCTATGCCCTCCCAGGCCCATCCATAACTGTGCCCGGGTCATATGAAATCCATAGATTAGGGCCTAATGAATGTATTTCAATTGACTGATTTCCTTTTATATGAACTGAAACAGTAAAATCATTGAAATTGTTGCATGTTGCATTTATATTTTTATTCGGTATACTGCAAGGTGTCAGAGTGAGTGGCGTCACCGATTGAAACGCTACTAGCACACACCACTAACCAGCCCTTCACAGTCCCCAAGTCCAGAACAGACTATGGGAGGCATACAGTACTACGTAGAGCCATGACTACATGGAACTCTGTTCCACATCAAGTAACTGACGCAAGCAGTAAAATTATATTTGAAAAAATATTTAAAAACACCAGATGGAACAGCGGGGATTGTCAAGCAACACAAACACTGACACAGACACATGCATACACACACATAATAACATACGCACTACACATACACACGGATTTAGTACTGTAGATATGTGGTAGTGGTGGAGTAGGGGCCTGAGGGCACACAGCGTGTTGTGAAATCTGTGAATGTATTGTAATGTTTTTAAAATTGTATAAATTCCCTTAATTTTGATGGACCCCAGGAAGAGTAGCTGCTGCTTCGGCATCAGCTAATGGAGATCCATAATAAATACAAACTAGCTAGCCATTTCACACCGGTTACGCATACACACCATCAGCGGTGGAAAAAGTATCCAATTGTCAGACCTGAGTAAAAGTAAAGATACCTTAATAGAAAATGACTCAACTAAAAGTGAAAGTCACCCAGTAAAATACTCCTTGAGTAAAAGTCTAAAAGTATTTCGTTTTAAATATACTTAAGTATCAAAAGTAAATGTAGTTGCTAAAATATACTTAAGTCTCAAAAGGAAAAGTGTGAATAATTAAAAAAAAATCCTTATATTAAGCAAACCAGAAGGCACAATTATCTTGTTTTTTATTTATTTATGGATAGCCAGGGTCACACTCCAACACTTAGACATCATTTAAAAACAAAGCACGTGTTTAGTGAGTCTGCCAGATCAGAGGCAGAAGGGATGACCAGGGATGTTCTCTTGATAAGTGTGTGAATTGGGCCATTTTCCTGTCAAAATATAACCAGAACTTTTGTGTCAGGGAAAATGTATGGAGTGAAAATGACACAATTTTCTTTAGGAATGTGGTGAAGTAAAAATAAAAGTTGTCAAAATATAAATAGTTAAGTACAGATACCCCAAAACCCTACTTAAGTATTACTTTAAAGTATTTTTTACTTAAGTACTTTACACCACTGCTAATTGGTGACATCTATATTCAGTGGTCTAAAAATTACTATTTTAATGGGTATTCTGAAATTATATAACTGACATTATGTTTTGGCTTGAACGAATGATGCTATGTTGCCACTAAATAGGGGAAAGCAATGACTGAAGAATAATAATTGGAGCAGCAATGACTGGAGAATAATATTGGGAGCATGACAGCGCACATCGGCGTGTGCATCATTCTCTCTCGGAACCAAAGAGCCAGTTACCGATTGTACACCCACGGAATTCGTTCTGATCAGATACACAGGCAATATGGCGGAGGGAGATTCATGGGGTAAGAATCCAATCCACCTGTGTGGGAATGGAGCATTCTTCAAGTTTACCGAAACATTGCCAATTAAAAATACAAGAGATGATGGTTGACATTTGTAACATGTGTATTGTTTTGTCTTAGATGCTGACACTTTCGATCCGGACGAGCCCGCAATCGGGGCCAAGAAGGCTGTTGTGGCAGACAAATGGGAAGGCGAGGATGAGGATGAGGATATCAAGGTAACGATAGCAGGCTAACGTTTAGCTAACAACCACATACACCGTAGTTGATTTCAAGAGCATCTAATCACCTCTTCGCATCCTAACTAGATCATACATATGATGTTAGCAGTGTTAACTAGCTAACAGTAGCTAACTAACCAAAGTTAGCCGAGTGGTCCACAGCCTAAAATGACAAGTCAGGAGTAGAACAGACTCGAAAAAGTGTCCAGAACATTCGGCCTGTCATGCCAAATAGTGTCCCTCTGCGTCACAATGAGCTTCGAGAAGCTATTCGCTTCCGTTGCTATATCAACGGCGTGATGAGCGAATGCAGGCCTGGGCAACTCCAGTCCTTTGGGGGCCTGATTGGTGTCACCATTTTTCCCCAGCCCCAGCTAACACACCTAACTCCGATAATCAACTAATCATGATCTTTAGTTAAAAATGCAATTAGTTTAAATCAAGTGTGTTTTCTAGGGCTGGGTTGGGGTTGGGTTGGGGGGGGGAGTGTGACGCCAATCAGGCCCCGAGGACTGGAATTGCCCAGGCCTGAGCTAATGCGTAGAATTTTGGAGAGCATTACAGCCAAACTGACTTTATTTTCATCCCTACTATGTAAACAAAGCTTATTTAATGAAAACATTACTTTGAACTACTTTTGGGTACCTTAACATTTCAACAACATTTACAAGTAAACCATACTTTTGAAATACCAAAGAACAATAATACAATACCATTATACAGCTATAGACTGAAATATATGAGTATAGGCTAACTTCAACACATAAACAATACAATGCCATTTAGTTGAAAAAAAAACAAGTATCAATGACATGTACATAATATGATTGGGGGGGGGGGGGTGGTCTTGGCAGAAGTAGGGCATGGGTTTTATCTCAGTTCTGGTGTGTGGGATAGAGGAGAGGTGGATGCTACAGGGGGTCACTTTCCCTCGACAGGCAGCCAGTCTCAGGAGGTGGACTTGAAGAGGGAGATTGTAGTCCAGGCACAGCTGTTCTCTTCCCTCTTGGAGTGTTTACAGTGCTAGTGTATGTAGTGCGTGATATGTCGAGCACAGTTCCCTTAGCAGATTACATTAAACGACATTAACAGTAGCTGTAGGTAATTGTAATGAAAAGTGGGATCTTGGAGGACATCATGGGGATCCAGGTCTGGGGAAGGGATACGGTAGGTATCTCAGACTGGTGTGACCCGTCGTCCAATAATAAATGACTGGTGTGACCCGTCGTCCAATAATAAATGACTGGTGTGACCCGTCGTCCAATAATAAATGACTGGTGTGACCCGTCGTCCAATAATAAATGACTGGTGTGACCCGTCGTCCAATAATAAATGACTGGTGTGACCCGTCGTCCAATAATAAATGACTGGTGTGACCCGTCGTCCAATAATAAATGACTGGTGTGACCCGTCGTCCAATAATAAATGACTGGTGTGACCCGTCGTCCATAATAAATGACTGGTGTGACCCGTCGTCCAATAATAAATGACTGGTGTGACCCGTCGTCCAATAATAAATGACTGGTGTGACCCGTCGTCCAATAATAAATGACTGGTGTGACCCGTCGTCCAATAATAAATGACTGGTGTGACCCGTCGTCCAATAATAAATGACTGGTGTGACCCGTCGTCCAATAATAAATGACTGGTGTGACCCGTCGTCCAATAATAAATGACTGGTGTGACCCGTCGTCCAATAATAAATGACTGGTGTGACCCGTCGTCCAATAATAAATGACTGGTGTGACCCGTCGTCCAATAATAAATGACTGGTGTGACCCGTCGTCCAATAATAAATGACTGGTGTGACCCGTCGTCCAATAATAAATGACTGGTGTGACCCGTCGTCCAATAATAAATGACTGGTGTGACCCGTCGTCCATAATAAATGACTGGTGTGACCCGTCGTCCAATAATAAATGACTGGTGTGACCCGTCGTCCAATAATAAATGACTGGTGTGACCCGTCGTCCAATAATAAATGACTGGTGTGACCCGTCGTCCAATAATAAATGACTGGTGTGACCCGTCGTCCAATAATAAATGACTGGTGTGACCCGTCGTCCATAATAAATGACTGGTGTGACCCGTCGTCCAATAATAAATGACTGGTGTGACCCGTCGTCCATAATAAATGACTGGTGTGACCCGTCGTCCAATAATAAATGACTGGTGTGACCCGTCGTCCAATAATAAATGACTGGTGTGACCCGTCGTCCAATAATAAATGACTGGTGTGACCCGTCGTCCAATAATAAATGACTGGTGTGACCCGTCGTCCATAATAAATGACTGGTGTGACCCGTCGTCCAATAATAAATGACTGGTGTGACCCGTCGTCCATAATAAATGACTGGTGTGACCTCGACCCGTCGTCCACTAATATATGACTGGTGTGACCTCGACCCGTCGTCCATAATAAATGACTGGTGTGACCCGTCGTCCATAATAAATGACTGGTGTGACCCGTCGTCCATAATAAATGACTGGTGTGACCCGTCGTCCATAATAAATGACTGGTGTGACCCGTCGTCCATAATAAATGACTGGTGTGACCCGTCGTCCATAATAAATGACTGGTGTGACCTCGACCCGTCGTCCATAATAAATGACTGGTGTGACCTCGACCCGTCGTCCATAATAAATGACTGGTGTGACCTCGACCCGTCGTCCACTAATAAATGACTGGTGTGACCTCGACCCGTCGTCCACTAATAAATGACTGGTGTGACCTCGACCCGTCGTCCATAATAAATGACTGGTGTGACCTCGACCCGTCGTCCACTAATAAATGACTGGTGTGACCTCGACCCGTCGTCCATAATAAATGACTGGTGTGACCTCGACCCGTCGTCCATAATATATGACTGGTGTGACCTCGACCCGTCGTCCATAATAAATGACTGGTGTGACCTCGACCCGTCGTCCATAATAAATGACTGGTGTGACCTCGACCCGTCGTCCACTAATATATGACTGGTGTGACCTCGACCCGTCGTCCATAATAAATGACTGGTGTGACCCGTCGTCCATAATAAATGACTGGTGTGACCCGTCGTCCATAATAAATGACTGGTGTGACCCGTCGTCCATAATAAATGACTGGTGTGACCCGTCGTCCATAATAAATGACTGGTGTGACCTCGACCCGTCGTCCATAATAAATGACTGGTGTGACCTCGACCCGTCGTCCATAATAAATGACTGGTGTGACCTCGACCCGTCGTCCACTAATAAATGACTGGTGTGACCTCGACCCGTCGTCCACTAATAAATGACTGGTGTGACCTCGACCCGTCGTCCATAATAAATGACTGGTGTGACCTCGACCCGTCGTCCACTAATAAATGACTGGTGTGACCTCGACCCGTCGTCCATAATAAATGACTGGTGTGACCTCGACCCGTCGTCCATAATATATGACTGGTGTGACCTCGACCCGTCGTCCATAATAAATGACTGGTGTGACCTCGACCCGTCGTCCATAATAAATGACTGGTGTGACCTCGACCCGTCGTCCACTAATATATGACTGGTGTGACCTCGACCCGTCGTCCATAATAAATGACTGGTGTGACCCGTCGTCCATAATAAATGACTGGTGTGACCCGTCGTCCATAATAAATGACTGGTGTGACCCGTCGTCCATAATAAATGACTGGTGTGACCCGTCGTCCATAATAAATGACTGGTGTGACCCGTCGTCCATAATAAATGACTGGTGTGACCCGTCGTCCATAATAAATGACTGGTGTGACCCGTCGTCCATAATAAATGACTGGTGTGACCCGTCGTCCATAATAAATGACTGGTGTGACCCGTCGTCCATAATAAATGACTGGTGTGACCCGTCGTCCATAATAAATGACTGGTGTGACCCGTCGTCCATAATAAATGACTGGTGTGACCCGTCGTCCATAATAAATGACTGGTGTGACCCGTCGTCCATAATAAATGACTGGTGTGACCCGTCGTCCATAATAAATGACTGGTGTGACCCGTCGTCCATAATAAATGACTGGTGTGACCCGTCGTCCATAATAAATGACTGGTGCGACCCGTCGTCCATAATAAATGACTGGTGCGACCCGTCGTCCATAATAAATGACTGGTGCGACCCGTCGTCCATAATAAATGACTGGTGCGACCCGTCGTCCACTAATAAATGACTGGTGCGACCCGTCGTCCATAATAAATGACTGGTGTGACCTCGACCCGTCGTCCACTAATAAATGACTGGTGCGACCCGTCGTCCATAATAAATGACTGGTGTGACCTCGACCCGTCGTCCACTAATAAATGACTGGTGCGACCCGTCGTCCATAATAAATGACTGGTGTGACCCGTCGTCCACTAATAAATGACTGGTGCGACCCGTCGTCCATAATAAATGACTGGTGTGACCTCGACCCGTCGTCCATAATAAATGACTGGTGTGACCTCGACCCGTCGTCCACTAATAAATGACTGGTGCGACCCGTCGTCCACTAATAAATGACTGGTGCGACCCGTCGTCCACTAATAAATGACTGGTGCGACCCGTCGTCCATAATAAATGACTGGTGCGACCCGTCGTCCATAATAAATGACTGGTGTGACCTCGACCCGTCGTCCACTAATAAATGACTGGTGCGACCCGTCGTCCATAATAAATGACTGGTGTGACCCGTCGTCCATAATAAATGACTGGTGTGACCTCGACCCGTCGTCCATAATATATGACTGGTGTGACCTGTCGTCCATAATAAATGAATACCACAGACGGGCAGCACATGTAAATAACCCACAGCAGTAATAACCCAACAAAACCGTGTCTATATCTCATTGTTCTATCTGTGCCAATAGGAGGGGGGGAGGGGACTCTATTTGGCATGACAAGCTCGCTGACTTTGCTAACGATGTTGCTCTACTTGTGACAGCGTTAGCTAGCTAGCCACCCTAGGATGACAGCTGTTAGCTAGCAAGGTAGATTAGATGGTCTTGATGAGTCCGTTGGCTACCGTTATGTAGCTACACGTTACTCGACAGCTATGCACTATTGGCCTGCTAATGATTAGCTACATCTGTCTGTCATTCTATTGCTAGTTTAGAAGCTATCTAGTTATGTAATTTAGCTAGTTAGCTTCGGCTTGCCAGGAATAAGCACCGTATGTGACGCCTGTTACTGAGGTTCACGTTTGTTTTTTTAAATGTATTTTATTTCACCTTTTATTCATTAACCAGGTAGGTGAGAACAAGTTCTCATTTACAACTGCGACCTGGCCAAGATAAAGCAAAGCAGTGAGACACAAACAACAACACAGTTACACATGGAATAAACAAACCATACAGTCAATAATACAATAGAAAAAAAAGAAAGTCTATATACAGTCTGTGCAAATGGCATGAGGAGGTATGGCAATAAATAGGCCAATAGTAGCGGAGTAATTACAATTTAGCAGATTAACACTGGAGGGATAATTGAGCAGATGATGATGTGCAAGTAGTAATACTGGTGTGCAAAAGAGCAGAAAAGTAAATTAAAATATGGGGATGAGGTAGGTAGATTAGTGTACTGGTAAGAAAAAAGAGAAGGAACCCGTATGTGCGCGTGCCTTTTGAATTTTGATTTACTGTACCGGTAAACATCAGTAGATAGCCCAAATGGTGCTAGCATATCAGTCTGATTTAATCACATAACAAAATGAATTGGTCTATACGTCCTAAAAGGAATGACTGCAAAATCCTGTAAATGTTATTTACAAGCAAGAATGTTTATAATTTTATACAAAATATCCCACAGAAAAGTATTTGTTTACCAAACTTCTTTGAGCATCAGTACTGAAATTGACATTTTCTATCAACTGTCACAATGCTCAAAACCATGACAACACCTACTGACTTCAGTTTTAGTCCGCATGCATCTCGTACACACGTGTGTTTGCGCATGGCCGAAGGCACGTGCACAAGACTGACGTCAGCAGGTGTTTGTGCCAGAGGATTTAACTTTCTGTTTGAATTTCAGCACTTTTAAAAAGTTGGTTTAACAATACTTTCCTATGGAAATTCTGTCTAAAATTGACCATCCGGAAGGACTAACCGATAGAGTAAGTTCAAATGTAATTTTATTCAAAATTTCTGCTGTAAGGAACATTTTACATGATTTTGCAGTCATTCGTTTCAGACTGTATATACCAATTAATTGTGCATGACAGCCTGATTTAATCAGGCTGGTGCTAACCAATGGTGAACAATGAATAAGGTAAATAGTGATGGCTTTGGTTGTAACTAAAAGCTAGATACATGACTGGATGTAACATTCTGAAGCATACATCCATTTGTCCCATAACCGTGTGTTCTCTTTGTAGGATAACTGGGATGATGAAGAGGAGGAATTGAAGAACGCAGAAGAGAAAAAAGCAGGTATTTAAACCACATGACTTGAACCAGTGAGTTCCTATTATATTAATACAAGTTCAAATTAAATCATATTGTTTTCCGTTTTCTTTTCTTTTGTAGCTGAGACAAAACTTTCAGAAAAGAAGAAATTAGCTGAAAAAATCAAAGAAAGGGAAAGTTTACAAAGAAAAAAACAAGAAGAGTTGAGAAAGAGGGTAAGTGCCTTGCATACTGGGATTTCTGCTTGTTGTTGCTATGGAGTACATGATAGTAGCCACGGTAACCAATCCAGCAACTGCGACTGCTGGGTTGCTTCTCAAAATTCAGCAGGAACTTGACCTTTGCTTCCATAAATATTAGTACATTTGGGATGCCTTGATGATTTTAATTGTCTTTATCATTTGGATTGGGTACAAATCATTACACTGTACATCCGGTATTCCCAGAGACTGTAAAAAATAGTTTTTTCCAGACCCAGATTAAATCTCAAATTGTCCCAAAGGGTTTCACAATGTGTGTGTGTATATACACTGAGTATATAAAACATTAAGGACACCTGCTCTTTCCATGACATAGACTGACCAGGTGAATCCAGGTGAAAGCTATGATCCCTTATTGATGTCACAGGTTAAAGAAGGATTTTTATGCCTTGACAATTGACCCATGTATTGTGTGCCATTCAGAGGGTGAATGGGCAAGACAAAATATTTAAGTGCCTTTGAACATGGTATGGTAGTAGGTGCCAGGACTACCGGTTTGTGTCAAGAACTGCAACGCTGCTGGTTGTTTCATGCTCAATAGTTTCCCGTGTGTATCAAAAATCGTCCACCACACAAGGGACGTGCGCAACTCAGTATTAAGGTGTCCTTAATGTTTTGTACACTCAGTCTATAGCCTAAAGTGTCCATGACTGACAAGTCATTGTCTGCTGGATCTGAAAGTATACTATTTCTAATTTATTGCTTGGTAGTTAGAGGAATCTAATGAGACAGAACTCACACCAGAGGAGGAGCTAGCAGAGAAACTACAGGAAGAGGAAACGGAACTAAAACCAGAGGAGGAGCTAGCAGAGAAACTACAGGAAGAGACTGGTCTTCTACTGGCTCAGGATGCTTTTGGTAAGAGATCAGGGCCCGGTTTCCCAAAAGCATCTTAAGGTTAAGTTCATGATTTGAACTATAGTTCCAATGATGAATTTAGCCTCAAGATGACTTTGGGACACTGGTCCCAGTATTACAGGCAAAGGAAAAGTTTGGCCTTGTCTGTTTTATATAAAAACCTGTTTGTCTGTTTATCATATGTCATAATACTGTCAGTAAGCAAATAAGTGCATGGTTCAATTTGCTGATGCATACATCCGTATATACAGTGTGCTTAGGGTCGTTGTCCTGTTGGAAGGTGAACTTTCGCCGCCCCAGTCTGAGGTCCTGAGCGCTCTGGAGCAGGTTTTCATCAAGGATCTCTCTGTACTTTGCGGCATTCATCTTTCCCTTGATCCTGACTAGTCTCCCAGTCCCTGCTGCTGGAAAAACATCCCCACAGCATGATGCTGCCACCACCATGCTTCACCGTAGGGATGGTGCCAGGTTTCCTCCAGATGTGATGCTTTGCATTCAGGCCAAAGAGCTCAATCTTGGTTTCATCAGACCAGAGAATCTTGTTTCTCATGGTCTGGGAGTCCTTTAGGTGCCTTTTGGCAAACTCCAAGCGGGCTGTTATGTGCCTTTTACTGAGGAGTGGCTTCCGTTTGGCCAGTCTACCATAAAGGCCTGATTGGTGGAGTACTGCAGAGATGGTTGTCCTTCTGGAAGGTTCTCCTATCTCAAGATTGAATCCCCGAGCTGACAAGGTAAAAAATCTGTCGTTCTGCCCCTGAACAAGGCAGTTAACCCACTGTTCCCCAGTAGGCCGTCATTGAAAATAAGAATTTGTTCTTAACTGACTTGCCTAGTTAAATAAAGGTAAAATAAAAACTCTAATTTCCGTTACACCTCCCAAATATTTTTTGCACCATTGCTTTTGTTGAATTGCCCGGAAACCTGCCTAGTGTCTGGTGGAAAGCAGATTGAACCTTGTTTTCCTCTAGGATTTTGCCTGTGCTTAGCGCCATTCTTTTTTATAAAGCATTGTGTTGTATTGGACTTGCCCCAAACGTAAGACTGTGTTCGGGACAAAAAGTTCATTGCTTTAACAATTTTTTTGCACTATTACTTTAGTGCCTTGTTGCAAACAGGATACATGTTTTGGAATATTTTTTATTCTGTACAGGCTTCCTTCTTTTCACTCTGTCAATTAGGTTAGTGTTGTGGAGTAACTACAATGTTGTTGATCCATCCTCAGTTTTCTCCTATCACAGCCATTAAACTCTAACTGTTTTAAAGTCACCATTTGCCTCATGTTGAAATCCCTGAGCAGTTTCCTTCCTCTCTGGCAACTGAGTTAGGAAGGATACCTGTATATTTGTAGTGACTGGGTGTATTGATAAACCATCCGAAGTGTAATAAATATTTGTAAACATTTTGAAATACATAATTTCACTTTGACATTGATGTATCTGTTTTAAATTCATGCTGCAACACAACAAAATATGGAAAAAGTCCAGGGGTGTGAATACTTTCTGAAGAGATGCTGATGCATGATAAACATTTTAAAGTTGACAGGCTACACATTCCAGATCCATAAAAAGCTTTACAGAGAATCTGTGATTAAAACCAGCCATTTTGCTAGAAGTGTAAAGCGTTTTTTGACATTGTCAACACAAGTTGTCAGTGGAAAGTTTTAATATCATAGTGCTGAAATATATATAATTTTTTTTCTTCCCAAATCAGATGTCGTCGACAATGTAAAAGGAATTGACGCTGTAAGCCCCTCTTCTAAAGATGACTTTACAGATTTTGAAAAGTTGCTAAAAGACAAGATAACACCTTTTGAGAGTTCCATACACTATTCCGGGTTCCTAGAGTCCTTGTTTCGAGACCTCTGTCTCTCATGTGAGTATTCATTTAATAATCCATTTTAATAATATACATTTAGAAATGAACCAATGTTATTTAGTCAATCATATCAACTGTCAGTGGTACTATATTATATGAATTATTTGTTTGTTTTTAAACTGTGCACCTCTTATGTTACAGTGGAGGTAGAAGACTTAAAAAAGGTCAGCAACTCCCTCACAGTATTACTAAGTGAGAAACAGAAACAGGAAAAGGTAAGTGGTCTTTTTCAAATGACAGAAAAGTAGACTTTTATCTCCAGTATACATGGTTTACGTTGGCTTGTAATCAGTCTTATCCGGGTCCTGTTCATTAGGCATCAAACAGAAGAAAACGGACTGGAACAGTGAAAGGGCTACTACTCATATTTCGTTTTTTTTCCCCCATTGCAAAATGTTTTTTAACGTTTTCTGTTGCTTGCCCTAATGAACACGGCCCTAATTAAATGTGTATTCCTGTGATATATATACGTCAATGCTAATCATCCCCTGTTTGTTTCCAACAGCAGCTGAATAAAGGAAAGAAGAAAAAGAAAGGCGTGGTTGCTGCCGGAGGGATGAAGGCCAAGATGAAGGATGACCTAGCGGACTACGGCGAGTTCGATGGAGGTTACGCACAAGACTACGAGGACTTCATGTGACGTGATACCAACCGACTGCTGAGTCTCAAACGGCAACCTGTTCAAAGTAGTGCCCTTTATATAGGGGACATCCACTGTCCTTCCCATTCCCTCTCAATGACCCCTGACCTATGACTTATTCTACTGCTCAAAGCCATCCAACGAAAACCACCCTTGTGTCGCCCGCTGCACACAAAGAAGATTCTGAAAGAAGTGTTGAGCGTGTTTGACGAAGAACATGAACATCTGATCTCAAGAGGGTTGTTTCTCCTCGTTAGGATTCCTTCGACGATTCCTCGAAACTGACTGACCAATAAGACAACAAAACTGATCCTTGAGTTCCCTTCGCTGTAAGAATGTTCTGAAATGTTTTACCAGCATAACTCGTTTTTTCCAAATCTACAATGATTTCAATTTTATCTTTAAAAATAAAATGTGTCAGGAAAATGAATTGTTACTGTTTGACGACTGAAAGTAGAAGGAAAATAAATGTGGTGTTCTATGCAAATGAGATTGACTATATTTGTCTCCAGTATCATTCAATATTATATGTATTTTACTGGCTACCGGCATTCCAAAATATGAACTACATTTTTTTTATTGTGAAGAATGTAGGTCTCCAAATGTCAGTTTGCTTATCCCATATTCCACTATATTTATCCTTGAGTAGAGATCACATAGGCTGCGTTTACACTGTCAGCCCAATTCTGATATTTGTTTTAACTAATTGGTCTTTTGAGCAATCAGAAAAGATCGGATGTGAAAATATCTGATGTGATTGGTCAAAACACCAATTTGGTGGGGAAACGTATCAGAATTGGGCTGCCTGTGTAAACGCAACAATAGTATTTGCAGGAGAAAATGTCCAAATAAGACCTGGAGCATAAAATCACTTGAGAAAAGCCACATTGCTATGAAAATGTTGTGTACACACTCAGGAATATGTTTGCGTACTTAAAGTGCCTTTCGGAAAGTATTCAGACCCCTTGACTTTCTCCACATTTTGTTACGTTGTTACCTTACAGCCTGATTCTAAAATGGATTAAATCGTTTTTTTCTCTCCTCAATCTACACACAATACCCCCTAATAACAAAGCAAAAACAGGTTAACATTTCTGCTAATGTGTCACTAATAAAAAAACTGATATCAGATTTACATAAACTTGAAGTTGGAAATTTACATACACTTAGGTTGGAGTCATTAAAACTCATTTTTCAACAACTCCACAAATTTCTTGTTAACAAACTATAGTTTTGGCAAGTCGGTTAGGACATCTACATTGTGCATAACACAAGTCATTTTTCCAACAATTGTTACAGACAGATTATTTCACATATAATTCACTGTATCACAATTCCAGTGGCTCAGAAGTTTACATACACTAAGTTGACTGTCTTTAAACAGCTTGGAAAATTCCAGAAAATTATGTCATGGCTTTAGAAGCTTCTGATAGACTAATTGACATCATTTGAGTTAATTGGAGGTGTACCTGTGGATGTATTTCAAAGCCTACCTTAAAACTCATTGCCTCTTTGCTTGACATCATGGGAAAATCAAAAGAAATCAGCCAAGAAAGAATTGTAGACCGCCACAGGTCTGGTTCATCCTTGGGAGCAATTTCCAAACCCCTGAAGGTACCACGTTCATATGTACAAACAATAGTATGCAAGTATAAACACCATGGGACCACGCAGCCGGCATACCGCTCAGGAATTAGACGTGTTCTGTCTCCCTAGAGATGAACGTACTTTGGTGTGAAAAGTGAAAATCAATCCCAGAACAACAGCAAAGGACCTTGTGAAGATGCTGGAGGAAACGGGTACAAAAGTATCTACAGTGGGCAAAAGAGTATTTAGTCAGCCACCAATTGTGCAAGTTCTCCCACTTAAAAAGATGAGAGAGGCCTGTAATTTTCATCATAGGTACACTTCAACTATGACAGACAAAATTAGAAAAAAAATCCAGAACATCACATTGTAGGATTTTTAATTAATTTATTTGCAAATTATGGTGGAAAATAAGTATTTGGTCACCTACAAACAAGCAAGATTTCTGGCTCTCACAGACCTGTAACTTCTTCTTTAAGAGGCTCCTCTGTCCTCCACTCGTTACCTGTATTAATGGCACCTGTTTGAACTTGTTATCAGTATAAAAGGCACCTGTCCACAACCTCAAACAGTCTGTCTTTTGACAGACCAAAGAGCTGTCAAAGGACACCAGAAACAAAATTGTAGACCTGCACCAGGCTGGGAAGACTGAATCTGCAATAGGTAAGCAGCTTGGTTTGAAGAAATCAACTGTGGGAGCAATTATTAGGAAACGGAAGACATACAAGACCACTGATAATCTCCCTTGATCTGGGGCTCCACGCAAGATCTCACCCCGTGGGGTCAAAATGATCACAAGAACGGTGAGCAAAAATCCCAGAACCACACGGGGGGACCTAGTGAATGACCTGCAGAGAGCTGGGACCAAAGTAACAAAGCCTACCATCAGCAAGGGCATTGAAGATGAAACGTGGCTGGGTCTTTCAGCATGACAATGATCCCAAACACACCGCCCGGGCAACGAAGGAGTGGCTTCGTAAGAAGCATTTCAAGGTCCTAGAGTGGCCTAGGCAGTCTCCAGATCTCAACCCCATAGAAAATCTTTGGAGGGAGTTGAAAGTCCGTGTTGCCCAGCAACAGCCCCAAAACATCACTGCTCTAGAGGAGATCTGCATGGAGGAATGGGCCAAAATACCAGCAACAGTGTGTGAAAACCTTGTGAAGACTTACCGAAAACGTTTGACCTCTGTCATTGCCAACAAAGTGTATATAACAAAGTATTGAGATAAACTTTTGTTATTGACCAAATACTTATTTTCCACCATAATTTGCAAATAAATTCATTAAAAATCCTACAATGTGATTTTCAGGATTTTTTTTCTCATTTTGTCTGTCATAGTTGAAGTGTACCTATGATGAAAATTACAGGCCTCTCTCATCTTTTTAAGTGGGAGAACTTGCACAATTGGTGGCTGACTAAATACTCTTTTGACCCATGGTAGCCTGTCTTTTTACTGTTTTATTTCTTTACCTACCTATTGTTCACCTAATACCTTTTTTGCACTATTGGTTAGAGCCTGTAAGTAAGCATTTCACTGTAAGGTCTACTACACCTGTTGTATTCGGCGCACGTGACAAATAAACTTTGATTTGATTTGTAGTGTAATATTCATTATTTTCTGGATTGGCATTGGACATAGGAGCATTGTATTAGACTGAAGGGTTTTTTCTTCATGCACCCAATTTAAGAAATGAATTGTTACAATTATTCCTCAAGTATGAGGAATTGTAATGTTATTTTGTGGGTTGATATGCTAATTGTGCACAGAGCGTAACGGGAAGAGTCTGGCGAACGAGTTACTAACTACATTACGTTAATAAACCGTTTAATTCCATTGACGTGAGGGACTTCATCTCCATCAGACTTTAACTTTTAACTTTTCTCTGCCATAATAGTTCTCGGCTGTGATATTTCATAATTCTTGCAGCAGAGCGGCAGTTGATTGATGTCAGGTCAAGGGTCAGGTCAAGGGTCTGGCCTCAGAGACGTCGTGTACATATTTGTTTTAAGGCACACGACTCACTAGACTTTTATTACGGGCCTCCAGACTTCTAGATAGCCCAGAGGGTTGTTCAGATATCCTGCCAATGTCCTAATCTTGTCCTTTTGGCCTTGTAAGAAGGTGACTATCTGATCCCACTGAATTGCCCCATTTGGTTGTCGTCATGTGACTCGTATTACAAAGGGTCTTTGTAAGAGTCTTGTACAGCAGACCTGGATCAAGCTAATCTACTACAAAAATCCCTGCGAAAGAAAGATTTATTTGGAATGAACAAACAACAACAAAGGAGATGGTAAAGATAAGGGGGTTGATGGATAACACACACTACACACACACACTATACACATACCTTCACTACACACACAGCAACCTTACTGTAATACCCCCCCCCCCCCCCCCCCTCCATCCATTGGCTGCCACTGGGGGTGGAGAGGTGGTGCCTTGTAAAATGCCTAGGTGTTGCCAACGACGACCGCATAAAAGATCCTCACCAAGTCCTCTCACCTCATACGCGACACCGCCAGAATGATCAACAGTCATTGTCATACACAGATGTGGCTGTTGGTAGTAGCAGTAGCAGCATCACTGGGGGTGTCAGGGTCAGAGACCTCACACCGATCCGAGGCCCAGTCCCAGACCCTCCAGGCCCTCCACTGTCCGCCCTGTGAGAGGATCCATTGCACCCACCGCCGGGCCCTGAAGCTCCAGTGTAAAGGTGGCCTGACCACAGGGGTCTGCGGCTGCTGCCCAGCCTGTGCCAGGACGGCTGGGGAGAGCTGTGGTGGGACTTGGGACTACCTGGGAAAGTGTGACGAGGGGCTGGTGTGTGTCTACCAGGACTCTGTCTCGGAAGCTGAGGGAAAACCAGACGCAGGGGAACGTAAAGGTATCTGTAAAGCAGGTAGGATACACTGACGGACAACATTCCCCACCGCCATGTTATTCAATGCACTTCTCTTATGGTGATCACATCTGTGCAGGACAATTTGATCACTATAAACGGTCAATGACTAAAACCACGTTCACTGTAAGCAGAGTGCACTGTAGTGAATTCAAGGAGGAGAATATGCCTGGACCTTGATGCTAGAACTGTGTCACAGCAGACATTCTAATACTTTACTACAGGGGCGCAACTTTCACTGGGGACGGGGACAGTGGGGGACATGCCCCCCCCCCCCCCCCACACACACACACACACATTCTGAAATTAGATGTTTGTCCCCCCCCCAGTTTTATAATTGGAATATGATACAAAACGAGGCAACGGTGTGCTTTAGGACCATGGGGACGCCTCCGAATAATTATATATATTTACGTGTCCCCCCCACTTCTAAAACCAAAGTTGCACCCCTGCTTTACTGTATATGATGCATGATAAAATCTCATTGGTTTTGAATGAGAAGCGCTGAAACTGTGCTTCTGAATCACGGTCTGCTGCACGTCCATGGTCCCTGACGTGTAAATGAATCTTTAAATGATACGACGTACATTCCATACCTGAGATGTAATCAATTGAGCTGTGGAGGAGACGTACGCACCAGAAATTGGCACCGGTGAGGCTCTTCTTATTTACGAGCTGTGAAATGCGATTGTGTCGGTGAAGGAATCCTTTGAATAAAATAACTTTCTCCTGTTAACAGTTAACACATAATTACACCTGTTATCTAGACGTATGGGGAAATTAATGGTCCTACCTGTTACTATCGTCTGTATAGTTAAGGATTCAATTGTTGTAGATTCTTCTATTTAATATATCTGACATCACAGAGAGATAGCAAAGTCTAACCACTACAGATAGCTCTATAAAGGATGGATGCTCATAGTGGTCCCCTTCATTGTTTTATACACTATTACTAGTAGTAGTTTTACAAGTTTTACATGCATAGTAATGTATGGTTTAGGTTATATGGTTTAGGTTATATGACATGAATAGTAATGTATGGTTTAAGTTGTATGACATGAATAGTAATGTATGGTTTAGGTTATATGGTTTAGGTTATATGACATGAATAGTAATGTATGGTTTAGGTTATATGGTTTAGGTTATATGACATGAATAGTAATGTATGGTTTAGGTTATATGACATGAATAGTAATGTATGGTTTAGGTTATATGACATGAATAGTAATGTATGGTTTAGGTTATATGACATGAATAGTAATGTATGGTTTAGCTTATATGGTTTAGGTTATATGGTTTAGGTCGTTTACCGTCCTTTGTCTCATAAGCAGTTTTTTTCTGGCAGTGCTGGAGACCCTGGATGTGGAGTCCTGTCGCCCAGAATGCACCTGGGAGTACTGTCAGGCCAATCCTAATGAGGTGTGCTCTGCCAGGTGGGTGAATATATCTGGACCGGGACATCTCAGTCCAAACCCGCAGTCCATTCCCTCTCTCCCTCCCCTCAGAGTTTCTACCTGTTTTCCTGGCCTGGAAACAGAATAATTCTCTCAAAAGTTAGGGTCAATTCTATTGAAAATCTGTCAGAATTGGAACGGAATTGATCCCCCATCTCTACCACTCAGTTCTCAACACTTGCCTCCCATGTTCTACCCTTTTCATGTACTTTAAAAGCTCTATGAATTACTCTCTCTCCCTGCGGCAGGTCAGTGTCCCTGGAGAAGCAAGAGTGTCATGGTACCTGCCAGCACACGTCATGCTCCAGCTGTCTTGTCTTGAGACCCCCATCCTCAGCCTCCTGCCCACAGACCTGTGCCCCCTCAGACCCCACCTGCCTGCAACGCTTTGGGAGGTGTGTTCACAACCACCTGGCCGAGCCCCACCGTCACCACCACCACCACCACCCCATCTGCCACCACAACCTACAGGTGAGCTGCAGCGTGCCAAGTTGCGAACGGACTAATCGTACCCAGAATTCTAACTGTATGACAGATATGATGTCATAAATGATAGCAATTTCTCATGGTGGTATCTACACCAGGGTAGCAGTTATAAATGCTTTACATTCCTCATCATAGATTGAACATTCACAATCTGCTTTGGAATAATACATTTCTTCACCTTTTGAATTGTATATATCTTTTCTCAACAGAGTAATGCGGAGGGGTATTTTGTGTGCTTGGTGCCTGGATGTCTGAACTGATGCTTTGAGAAGAAACCCCTTACTAAAATGTTCACTGATACCAGTGTGTTACAGATACTGAATGGCAGCTATTTTCAAATATATTATTTGAATAACTTGACAATAATATTTAGTTTTTGTGTGTTTTATATACATTGCCTGTGTACATTTTGAATGTGATAAATTGACTGCATCTTGAATTTTGTGAATAAAAATGATATTTTGTAGATTATAACGTGTCCTTACATATACCAACACGCGCAATTGTTTAATGTAGTGGATCAAATATCCATGTCCCTATTGTTAAAGATTTTGGGGGTACAATAACAACACACATCTGAGTATCCAATCTTTCTGAGTACATGCTCGATTTTGAATAGATTTTGGACCGATGAGGTTATGGTTGAGGGAGTGAATTTAGACAGAGCAATACTCTAATCCTCTCTGACAAAGTTTTATACAGTGCCTTCAGAAAGTATTCATATAACCCCTAGCACATAGTCCACATTTTGTTGTGTTATAACCTGAATTCCCCAAAAATATATATATATAAAAAATATATATTAATATTCTCACCCATCGACACACAACACCCCATAATGAAAAAGCTAAAACATGTTTTTTAGACATTTTAGCAAATCTATTGAAAAGTAAAATACAGAAATATCTCATTTACTTAAGTATTCACATCCCTGAGTCAATACTTTTTGTAGAAGAACCTTTGGCAGCAATAATAGCTGTGAGGCTTTCTGATTAAGTAAGACCTTTCCAAATCAAATGTATTTATATAGCCCTTCTTACATCAGCTGATATCTCAAAGTGCTGTACAGAAACCCAGCCTAAAACCCTAAACAGCAAGCAATGTGTAGAAGCACGGTGGCTAGGAAAAACTCCCTAGAAAAGCAAAAACCTAGGAAGAAACCTAGAGAGGAACCAGGCTATGAGGGGTGGCCAGTCCTCTTCTGGCTGTGCCGGGTGGAAATTATAACAGAACATGGCCAAGATGTTCAAATGTTCATAAATGACCAGCATGGGCAAATAATAATAATCACAGTAGTTGTCGAGGGTGCACCAAGTCAGCACCTCAGGAGTAAATGTCAGTTGGCTTTTCATAGCCTATCATTAAGAGTATCTCTACCACTCCTGTGGTCTCTAGAGAGTTGAAAACAGCAGGTCTGGGACAGGTAGCACGTCTGGTGAACAGGTCAGGGTTCCATAGCCGCAGGCAGAACAGTTGAAACTGGAGCAGCAGCACGGCCAGGTGGACTGGGAACAGCAAGGAGTCATCATGCCAGGTAGTCCTGAGGCATGGTCCTAGGGCTCAGGTCCTCCGAGAGAGAGAAAGAAAGAGAGAATTAGAGCGAGCATACTTAAATTCACACAGGACACCGGAAAAGACAGGAGAAGTACTCCAGATATAACAAACTGACCCTAGCCCCCCGACACATAAACTACTGCAGCATAAATACTGGAGGCTGAGACAGGAGGGGTCAGGAGACACTGTGGCCCCATCCGATGATACCCCCGGACAGGGCCAAACAGGAAGGATATAACCCAACCCACTTTGCCAAAGCACAGCCCCCACACCACTAGAGGGATATCTTCAACCACCAACTTACCACCCTGAGACAAGGCCGAGTATAGCCCACAAAGATCTCCACCACGGCACAACCCAAGGGGGGGCGCCAACCCAGAAAGGAAGATCACGTCAGTGACTCAACCCACTCAAGTGACGCACCCCTCCTAGGGACGGCATGAAAGAGCACCAGTAAGCCAGTGACTCAGCCCCTGTAAAAACACCTGTATTGTACAACATTTGCCCATTATTATTTCTTAAATTCTTCAAGCTCTGTCAAATTGGTTGTTGATCATTGCTAGATTTTCAAGTAGATTCATGTCAAAAATGTAACTCGGCCACTCAGGAACATTCACTGTCTTCTTGATAAGCAAACGGCAGTGTAGATTTGGCCTTGTTTTGTAGGTTATTGTCCTGCTGAAAGGTGAATTCATCTCCTAGTGTCTGGTGAAAGCAGACTGAACTAGGTTTTCCTCTAGGATTTTGCCTGTGCTTAGTTCCGTTTCTTTTTTATCCTGAAAAACTCCCCAGTCCTTGATGATTACAAGCATACCTACAAGATGATGCAGCCAGCACTATGATGCAGCCAGCACCATGATGCAGCCAGCACTATGATGCAGCCACCACTATGATGCAGCCAGCACTATGATGCAGCCACCACTATGATGCAGCCAGCACTATGATGCAGCCAGCACCATGATGCAGCCAGCACTATGATGCAGCCAGCACCATGATGCAGCCAGCACCATGATGCAGCCAGCACCATGATGCAGCCACCGCTATGATGCAGCCAGCGCTATGATGCAGCCAGCACTATGATGCAGCCACCGCTATGATGCAGCCAGCGCTATGATGCAGCCACCACCATGATGCAGCCACCACTATGATGCAGCCACCACTATGATGCAGCCAGCGCTATGATGCAGCCACCACCATGATGCAGCCAGCACCATGATGCAGCCAGCACTATGATGCAGCCAGCACTATGATGCAGCCACCACTATGATGCAGCCACCGCTATGATGCAGCCAGCGCTATAATGCAGCCAGCACTATGATGCAGCCACCGCTATGATGCAGCCAGCGCTATGATGCAGCCAGCACTATGATGCAGCCAGCACTATGATGCAGCCACCGCTATGATGCAGCCACCGCTATGATGCAGCCAGCGCTATAATGCAGCCAGCACTATGATGCAGCCAGCACTATGATGCAGCCACCGCTATGATGCAGCCAGCGCTATAATGCAGCCAGCACCATGATGCAGCCAGCACTATGATGCAGCCAGCAAAATGATGCAGCCAGCACCATGATGCAGCCAGCACTATGATGCAGCCAGCACCATGATGCAGCCAGCACTATGATGCAGCCACCACTATGATGCAGCCACCACTATGATGCAGCCACCACTATGATGCAGCCAGCACTATGATGCAGCCAGCACCATGATGCTGCCAGAACTATGATGCAGCCAGCACCATGATGTAGCCAGCACCATGATGCAGCCAGCATTATGATGCAGCCAGCACTATGATGCAGCCAGCACTATGATGCAGCCAGCACCATGATGCAGCCAGCACTATGATGCAGCCACCACTATGATGCAGCCACCATTATGATGCAGGCAGCACTATGATGCAGCCACCACTATGATGCAGCCAGCACTATGATGCAGCCAGCACCATGATGCAGCCACCACTATGATGCAGCCACCGCTATGATGCAGCCAGCGCTATGATGCAGCCAGCATTATGATGCAGCCAGCACTATGATGCAGCCAGCACTATGATGCAGCCAGCACTATGATGCAGCCACCATTATGATGCAGCCACCACTATGATGCAGCCACCACTATGATGCAGCCAGCACTATGATGCAGCCAGCACCATGATGCAGCCAGCACTATGATGCAGCCACCGCTATGATGCAGCCAGCGCTATAATGCAGCCAGCACTATGATGCAGCCACCGCTATGATGCAGCCAGCACTATGATGCAGCCAGCACTATGATGCAGCCACCATTATGATGCAGCCACCACTATGATGCAGCCACCACTATGATGCAGCCAGCACTATGATGCAGCCAGCACCATGATGCAGCCAGCACTATGATGCAGCCACCGTTATGATGCAGCCAGCACTATGATGCAGCCACCGCTATGATGCAGCCAGCGCTATGATGCAGCCAGCATTATGATGCAGCCAGCACTATGATGCAGCCAGCACTATGATGCAGCCACCATTATGATGCAGCCACCACTATGATGCAGCCAGCTCTATGATGCAACCACCACTATGATGCAGCCAGCATTATGATGCAGCCAGCACTATGATGCAGCCAGCACTATGATGCAGCCACCATTATGATGCAGCCAGCACTATGATGCAGCCAGCACTATGATGCAGCCACCATTATGATGCAGCCACCACTATGATGCAGCCAGCTCTATGATGCAGCCACCATTATGATGCAGCCACCATTATGATGCAGCCACCACTATGATGCAGCCAGCTCTATGATGCAGCCAGCACTATGATGCAGCCAGCACTATGATGCAGCCACCATTATGATGCAGCCACCACTATGATGCAGCCAGCTCTATGATGCAGCCACCACTATGATGCAGACAGCACTATGATGCAGCCACCACTATGATGCAGCCAGCACCATCATGCAGCCAGCACTATTATTGCACAAAGAGTGAGTCCATGCAACTTATGTGAGTTGTTAAGTAAATGTTTACTCCTGAACTTATTTAGGTTTGCCATAACAAATGGGTTGAATACTTATTGACATCAAGACATTTCAGCTTTTCATTTTTAATGAATTTGTTTAAAAAAAATGTCTAAAAACACAATTCCACTTTGACATTATGGGGTATCGTGTGTAGATCAGTGACAATATATATATAAATCAGGCTGTAACAAAAAATTTGGAAAAATATCAAGGGGTGTTTCTGAACACCTGCATAGAGGTTACTGAATAACAGACTTTATGAGCCGACTATAACAAAGTCAGTAGAAGACAGGAATACTGCCTGGCCCAACAATAGGCTGGTTGTTCTCTGAATGTCCTTCAGATGTCTGTCTGGCTTATATAAAGTGCATTCTGGTGAAGAAATAGTGATCAAGAAAGAAAAAAATACTAATTCACAAGTACAGGTGGTAATTTTTGTGAGGAGTAGGCTTTCATTGAGCAGCCAAGTTATCAGTCATTGCACAGACATTTTTTTGATATCTCAGTTACAATCACAGGCTTCTGAAACACCACACAAGATACAATTAAAGGACGGTGATTAAAAAATAATCAAGATGTCGGCTGCTTCTCTGCACAATTTTAATTCCAAACGGTATTAATTAATAAAACATTGTGAAATCTGATAAACCACAGTTAAGTAGGCCACAGTCTGAAAGCATTAAAAAATATATTATCCACCGAGTTTGGATGTTTAGGTACACATTTAAACTTTGCATCTGTTATTTTCCAGAGGGAATGTAGGGCACAAAGGCACATCAAGGTTGATAAATATATATATTTTTTTAAACTGACAAGATTAGTGATTTGGCTTTGATGTTTTTTGCAGCTATTAACTTTCTTCTGGAACCAACTTTGTTCTAATGCAAATGTTTAATAAATCTGGTCCCAGGGAACATACTGTATTTATTGATTAAAATATCAGTTGAGAAATATTATTGATTAAAGTCATAAAATGCTAAGCTATAAATTGTTTTACGCAAACCGACCCTTTGCTAAATGTTTTAAGTTTGTAAGTAAACTATTGATACAGGATTGCACAACATATTTCCATATTACTACGATTCAAAAGCATTTACGTAAATCCATCCTTACTGACTAAACTAGTGTTTCCTCTTCTATCCAATAGCTCATATCCAAGAACATTGACAGGGACAGACCAGGCAGTGATTTATTAACATAATAGTTTGTGTATGGCAGACTCCTCGGTGAACAAAGCTAGCTAGCCGCCACTGTTATCAAGCCCGTGTATTGGTCCTGTTGTTTATCCACTGATAATAAACACAGATAAGAATGGACCTTCAGCGATCCAGGTGTCATAAAACATTCCCACGGACAGGCAGCATGACAAAGTTACAATATGGAGGAACACACAGACCAATAACACTCACAACTGGAAGTTATACATCAAACAAGTGTTTCAAAGCTTTTATGGTCCTTCTCATCTCTCCACAGGATAATATCCCCATTCTACACTCTCTGTTTACACCTATAGACGTACACTATATACACAAAAGTATGTGAACAACCCATTCAAATGAGTGGATTCAGCAAATTTCAACCACACCCGTTGCTGACAGGTGTATAAAATCGAGCACGCAACCATGCAATCTCCATAGACAAACATTGGCAGAAGAATGGCCTTACTGAAGGACTCTGCCCCAGTCAACTGTAAGTGCTGTTATTGTGAAGTGGAAACATCTAGGAGCAACAACGGTTCAGCCGCAAAGTGGTAGGCCACACAAGCTTACAGAACGGGACCGGCGAGTGCTGAAGCACGTAAAATTAATCTGTCCTCAGTTGCAACTGTCACTACCGAGTTCCAAACTGCCTCTGGAAGCAACGTCAGCACAATAACTGTTCATTGGGAGCTTCATGAAATGGGTTTCCATGGCCGAGCAGCCGCACACAAGCCTAAGATCACCATGTGCAATGCCAAGCGTCGGCTGGAGTGGTGTAAAGCTCGTCGCCATTGGACTCCGGAGCAGTGGAAACGTGTTCTCTGGAGTGATGAATCACGCTTCACCCTCTGGCAGTCCGACGGACGAATCTGGGTTTGGCGGATGCCAGGAAAACACTGCCTGCCCGAATGCATAGTGCCAACTGTAAAGTTTGGTGGAGGAATAATGGTCTGGGGCTGTTTTTCATGGTTCAGGCTAGGCCCCTTAGTTCCAGTGAAAGGAAATCTTAATGCTACAGTATACAATGAAGATTCTGTGCTTCCAACTTTGTGGCAACAGTTTGGGGAAGGTCCTTTCCTGTTTCAGCATAACACCCCTGTACACAAAGCGAGGCCCATACAGAAATGGTTTGTTGAGATCGGTGTGGAAGAACTTGACTGGCCTGCAGAGCCCTGACCTCAACCCTTTGGGATGAATTGGAACGCAGACTACGAGCCAAGCCTAATCGCCCAACATCAGTGCCTGACCTCACTAATGCTCTTGTGGCTGAATGGAAGCAAGTACCTGTAATAATGTTCCAACATCTAGTGGAAAGTCTTCCCAGTAGAGTGGAGGCTGTTATAGCAGCAAAGGGGGGGGACCAACTCCATATTAATGCCCATGATTTTGGAATGAGATGTTCAACAAGCAGGTGTCCACATACTTTTGGCCAATTGGTGGATCATCCAACAAACCAGTAAGTTTTTATTTACATGCCACAGTCACCAATACTATCTACACCAAGAGTATCTACAATTATTTTCACTTTTTTATACATAGAAATATCTGAATACTCCTCAAATCCCTTGAGTTTAAGAGAACAGTCTACTAGCTATTCTAGCTCTCTAATCTTGTAATTGTCTCAAAAAAAGGGAGAAAAAAATCCCAAATGTATTTTTTACGATTAAGATCAACTGTAAGAAATTAAAATGTCATAAGCGATACAAAAGCACATTTTATTTGATATGATTGTTTTGGGAATATCTTATAACAATAAAACAATTAAATTATGTATAAAGAATATATAAACAGCTCTTCAAGAATTAGGGTTCTCTTGACAAATTCAAGTGGTTTCTCATTATAAAAGTACAACAGCAAAGCATAAGCCAACTCAAACCGTTTAATAACAACCGTGGAAAGTCCTTCACTTGTCATGAGGTAAAATAAACAGAACAACAAAGACGTTGACCACAAAGATGTACAGATACAAGGACTACATTGACAGGACTCCTTGTCCAATAAGAAATACATTTGTTTCTGTTGCGAACATTTGGCTACTGTGTTCCCTAATGAACACAACCCAGAAGTACACTATTGCAGACTGATATAGCAGTGATTACTGATGAAAGGAACAATCTTAGCAGTATTTTGTATTCGCTAAGCGTAAGGCAGATGCAGGCAAAAGGTAAGTAGTTATGCAACTATAAAAAAAATAAAAAAAACTGAGCACAATTTAACATACAGTGCCTTCGGGAAAGTATTCAGACCCCTTCACTTTTCCCACATTTTGTTACATTACAGCCTTATTCTAAAATGGATTTAAAAAAAATCATTCATCTACACAATACACCATAAAGACAAAGTGAAAACGGGTTTTTAGACATTTTTGAAAATGTTTTAATAAAAAAAAAAAAATGAAATACTTTATTTACATAAGTAATTCAGACCCTTTGCTATGAGACTCAAAATTGAGCTCAGGTGCATCCTGTTTCCATTGATCATCCTTGAGATGTTTCTACAACTTGATTGGAGTCCACCTGTGGTAAATTCAATTGATTGGAGCCAAGGCTGTAAATCGCTTCCAAAGATGCTTCAACAAAGTACTGAGTAAAGGTTCTGAATACTTTAACATTTGTTATAAATTTGCAAACATTTCTATAAACCTGTTTTTGCTTTGTCATTATGGGGTATTGTGTGTGTAGGGGGATTTAATGCATTTTAGAATAAGGCTGTAACATAACAAAATGTGGAAAAGTCAAGGGGTCTGAATACTTTCCGAATGCACTGTATATTTGTTAGCAGGGTCAATTCCATTTTAATTCCAGTTATTTTAGGAAGTACACTGAAATTTCTATTATCTTCAATGCTTTTCAATGGTCCTCTGTAGTGCTAGCTACGCCAGAATAGTGGGTTTGATTCCCGGGACAACCCATACGTAAACCATATGCATGCATGACTAAGTCGCATTGGATAAAAGCGTCTGCTAAATGACATATTAATGAAGGAAATATGAAATTTCAATGTACTGAAATTGACCTCAAAACTTGTTTGTTAGTGATTAAAAAGGTAGACTCAGCGATATTACATAGTAGTCCATGATAACGTTTACTTTTAACAACATGAAATGACTCAAAGCATGGTTTCCTTCATGTGAAAACAGTCTTGTGCTGACCACACCGCTCCGCGTGCGTCCGCCATCGCGCGCATGTTGATTTTGCTCACCCAGGTCAAAAAGCATTAAACATATGGCAATTTAGCTAGCTAGCTTGCTGTTGCTAGCTAATTTGTCCCATTTAGATAGCTAGCCATCTTGCTGTTGCTAGCTAGCTTGTCCTGGGATATAAACCTTGGGTTGTTATTTTACCTGAAATGCACAAGGTCCTCTACTCCGATAATTAATCCACAGATAAAAGGGGAAACCTAGTTAGTTTCTAGTAATCTCTCCTCCTTCAGGCTTCTTCTTCGGACTTTAGATTACTGCACCTGTACATAGCACATCTATAATTTAGCCCAAACAA